>NC_060177.1:85473844-85486344 GCF_021184085.1 Oncorhynchus gorbuscha | reverse complement strand
AATAGATTGCAAGAAGCCCCAAACAGATATAATATTAGACTAAAACGTAATCATTTCAAACATTGCTTACATTTGTATACAATCACATATACGGTACGTTATCTCTCTATGTGTGTGATTACCTTGGAGCTGATTTCCAAAATGAAAGTCACTTTGGAGCTGATTTCCAAAATGAAAGTCACTTTGGAGCTGATTTCCAAAATGAAAGTCACTTTGGAGCTGATTTCCAAAATGAAAGTCACTTTGGAGCTGATTTCCAAAATGAAAGTCACTTTGGAGCTGATTTCCAAAATGAAAGTCACTTGGAACTGATTTCCAAAATGAAAGTCACTTGGAGCTGATTTCCAAAATGAAAGTCACTTTGGAGCTGATTTCCAAAATGAAAGTCACTTGGAACTGATTTCCAAAATGAAAGTCACTTTGGAGCTGATTTCCAAAATGAAAGTCACTTGGAACTGATTTCCAAAATGAAAGTCACTTTGGAGCTGATTTCCAAAATGAAAGTCACTTGGAACTGATTTCCAAAATGAAAGTCACTTGGAGCTGATTTCCAAAATGAAAGTCACTTTGGAGCTGATTTCCAAAATGAAAGTCACTTGGAACTGATTTCCAAAATGAAAGTCACTTGGAACTGATTTCCAAAATGAAAGTCACTTGGAACTGATTTCCAAAATGAAAGTCACTTTGGAGCTGATTACCAAAATGAAAGTCACTTTGGAGCTGATTTCCAAAATGAAAGTCACTTGGAACTGATTTCCAAAATGAAAGTCACTTGGAACTGATTTCTAAAATGAAAGTCACTTGGAGCTAATTTGCTGGTGTTTTTACCATCTTTTATGTCCAAGAATACATTTTTTTGCTCCGAAATATTGTGGGGGCAAATAAAATAAACCGCGGGCCAAATTCAGCCTGTGGGCCGCCAGTTGGGTAACCTTGCCTTACACCCTTATAGGTGTGTCTGGGCCGACATAGTGTAGATAGTTTTTATGTTGGAGAACTCAGGGTACAAAGATGGAAAGATAATTTGTGTTGATCTTATGGCATTAGCTAGGTGAAAGTAAAGTTACAGAAGCCCTTATTAGCACATTGGAGAGCTATGTAGAGCTATGTAGAGCTATGTAGATCTATGTAGATCTATCTGGTTCTATCTGGAGCAATGTAGAGCTATGTAGATCTATCTGGAGCTATGTAGAGCTATGTAGAGCTATGTAGAGCTATCTGGAGCTATCTGGAGCTATGCAGATCTATGCAGATCTATGTAGATCTATGTAGAGCTATGTAGAGCTATGTAGAGCTATGTAGATCTATGTAGAGCTATGTAGAGCTATGTAGATCTATGTAGAGCTATGTAGAGCTATGTAGATCTATCTGGAGCAATGTAGAGCTATGTAGATCTATCTGGAGCAATGTAGAGCTATGTAGATCTATCTGGAGCTATGTAGAGCTATGTAGAGCTATGTAGATATATGTAGATCTATCTGGAGCTATGTAGAGCTATGTAGAGCTATGTAGAGCTATGAAGAGCTATGTGTACTGAACAAAAATATAAATGCAAAATGCAAGAATTTCAAAGATTTGACTGAGTTACAGTTCATATAAGGAAATCAGTCAATTGAAATAAGTTAATTAGGCCCTAATCTATGGATTTCACATGACTGGGAATATAGATATGCATCTGTTGGGGCGAGGATCAGAAAACCAGTCAGTATCTGGTGTGACCACCATTTGCCTCATGCAGCGAGACACATCTCCTTCGCATAGAGCTGATCACGCCGTTGATTGAGGCCTGTCGAATGTTGTCCCACTCCTCTTCAATGGCTGTGTGAAGTTGCTGGATATTGGCGGGAACTGGAACATGCTGTTGTGCGCACGTAGATCCATAGAATCCACAAACATGCTCAATGTGTGACATGGCTGGTGAGTAAGCAGGCCATGGACGTCCAGGAATTTTGTACAGATCCTTGCAACATCTTGCTGAAACATGAGGTGACTGCAGCAGATGTATGACACAACAATGGGCCTCAGTATCTCGTCACGGTATCTCTGTGAAGAGCACACTTCTCCAGCGTGCCAGTGGCCATCGAAGGTGAGCATTAGCCTACATGAAGTCAGTTACGAGGCCAAACTGCACTCAGGTCAAGACGAGCAAGCAGATACGCTTCCCTGAGACGGTTTCTGACAGTTTGTGCAAAAATGATTTGGTTGTGCAAGCCCACAGTTTCATCAGATGTTCAGGTGGCTGGTCTCAGATGAACCCGCATGTGAAGAAGCCGGATGTGGAGGTCCTGGGCTGGCGTGGTTACATGTGGTCTGCAGTTGTGAGGCTGGTTGGACGTAGTGCCAAAGTCTCTAAAATGATGTTGGAGGCGGCTTATGGTAGAGAAATTAACATTGAATTCTCTGGCAACAGCTCTGGTGGACATACTTGCAGTCAGCATGCCAATTGCACACTCCATCAAAACTTGAGACATCTGTGACATTGTGATGTGTGACAAAACTGCTCATTTTATAGTCACCTTTTATTGTGCCCAGCACAAGGTGCACCTGTGTAATGATCGTGCTGTTTAATCAACTTCTTGATATGCCACACCTGTCAGGTGGATGAATTATCTTGGCAAAAGAGAAATGCTCACTAACTGGGAAGTAAACACATAGGAGAGAAATAAGCTTTTTGTGCATATGGAACTTTTCTGGGATGTTTTATTTCAGCTTATGAAACATGGGACCAACACTTTATATGTTGCTTTATATTTTGTTCAGTGTAGATACGTAGATAATAATAATAGCCTAGATACACCACCATATTGTATGCCTTACACCTATCCAGTGCCTTCAGATCTGCAAACAAAGGGAAGGGAATAGGGCTGCCACATTTCTATTGAATGGGTTCCTGAACTCTGACCCTACGAAGTCCGGAGCCTGCTGGTTTTCTGTTATACCTGATAATTAATTGTACACACCTGGTGTCCCAGGTCTAAATCAGTCCTTCATTAGAGGGGAACAATGAATAAGCGCAGTGGAACTGGCTTCATGGTCCAGAGTTGAGGTTGAACAGAGAGAGAGAGAGAGAGACAGACAGAGAGAGAGAGAGAGCAAGAGAGCGAAACAGACAGAGAGAGAGAGAGAGAGCAAGAGAGCGAAACAGACAGAGAGAGAGAGAGAGCAAGAGAGCAAAACAGACAGAGAGAGAGAGAGAGCAAGAGAGTGAAAAAGATAGAGAGACAGACAGAGAGTGAGAGCAAGCGAGAGAGAGAGAGAGAGAGAGAGAGAGAGAGAGAGAGAGAGAGAGAGAGAGAGAGAGAGAGAGAGTGAGACAGACACAGAGAGCAGGGGCCAGGGGGGATAGCAGCCCATTATTAGAGTCCCCCCCTGACAGAGAATAATGAGGCTGTTCTATCTGGGACACAGAGAGAGAGAGAGAAATACAGATAGAGAGAGAGAGCACCAGCTCCACACACCACAGCCCAAACCCCTGTACCCTAAATCACAGCCCAGAGCACCCTACAGGGGGTAAGGACAACGATTGGCTGCATCTAACTGTGTTACAACATTTATGTAGGTGTAATTCGCTTTTACAATAAAATACGACGATAATGCACATTAAGGTGTATGCAAGTGTGGAGTGTGTGTGGAGTGTGTGTGCGTGTTTGCGCAATATGTGTGTGTGAGTCATTACTGATATAGCCTAGGTGTTCAGGTGTGTGTGAATGTGTGTGTTTTCATGTGCTGCACCAGTGTGTGTTTCCTGTCACTGTTGGTGCATGCGTAATGACCCTCCCTCCACACACCACATACATGTTGTCTGTATATCTGTTGCCCCCCCTTTGTCCCCCGTCTCCCCTGTCCTATAGTTCAAAACAGGATGAACCTTTAGTGCCCCTCTCCTCTCCCCCCCTAGCCAGAGAACCTGCTCCTCGCCAGCAAATGCAAGAATGCTGCCGTCAAGTTGGCCGACTTTGGCCTGGCCATCGAGGTACAAGGAGATCAGCAAGCCTGGTTTGGTACGTACTGACTGTACACTACGATCTGATCCTAGATCTGTGGTACTGACTGTAGACTACGATCTGATCCTAGATCTGTGGTACTGACTGTACACTACGATCTGATCCTAGATCTGTGGTACTGACTGTAGACTACGATCTGATCCTAGATCTGTGGTACTGACTGTACACTACGATCTGATCCTAGATCTGTGGTACTGACTGTAGACTACGATCTGATCCTAGATCTGTGGTACTGACTGTAGACTACGATCTGATCCTAGATCTGTGGTACTGACTGTAGACTACGATCTGATCCTAGATCTGTGGTACTGACTGTAGACTACGATCTGATCCTAGATCTGTGGTACTGACTGTACACTACGATCTGATCCTAGATCTGTGGTACTGACTGTAGACTACGATCTGATCCTAGATCTGTGGTACTGACTGTACACTACGATCTGATCCTAGATCTGTGGTACTGACTACACTACGATCTGATCCTAGATCTGTGGTACTGACTGTACACTACGATCTGATCCTAGATCTGTGGTACTGACTGTAGACTACGATCTGATCCTAGATCTGAACACCACACCAACATGTTTTCAACCTTAATTCATCCCATGTGGGAATAATAACTCTGAAACTTTGAGTGATAAATTGTGTGTGTGTGTGTGTGTGTGTGTGTGTGTGTGTGTGTGTGTGTGTGTGTGTGTGTGTGTGTGTGTGTGTGTGTGTGTGTGTGTGTGTGTGTGTGTGTGTGTGTGTGTGTGTGTGTGTGTGTGTGTGTGTGTGTGTTTGTGCTGCAGGATTTGCTGGTACACCGGGATACCTGTCCCCTGAGGTGCTGAGGAAGGAGGCATATGGCAAACCTGTGGACATCTGGGCCTGCGGTGAGCATCTCTCACGTTTACACACATACTGTTCAGAGCAGACACACAAACTGGCACAAACACGCACGTCTACATTGCTTACACACCTAGACACAAACACACACATTAAATGTTCATATGGAAATGCTGATTCTGTGTGTGTGTGTTTGTGTGTGTGTTGTCTCTGTCTCAGGGGTGATTCTGTATATCCTGCTAGTGGGCTACCCTCCCTTCTGGGATGAGGACCAGCACAAACTGTACCAACAGATCAAAGCTGGGGCCTACGATGTGAGTGGACAACGCAGACTCCTCTCTTCACTTCTCCTCTCTTCACTTCTCTCCTCTCCTCTCTTCATTTCTCCTCTCCTCTCCTCTCCTCTCCTCTCCTCTCCTCTCCTCTCCTCTCCTCTCCTCTCCTCTCCTCTCCTCTCCTCTCCTCTCCTCTCCTCTCCTCTCCTCTCCTCTCCTCTCCTCTCCTCTCCTCTCCTCTCCTCTCTCTCTTCTCTTCTCTTCTCTTCTCTTCTCTTCTCTTCTCCTCTCTCCTCTCTTCTCTTCTCTTCTCTTCCTTCCTCCTCTCCCCTCCTTCCTCTCCTCTTCTCTCCCTTCTTTTTTCTCCTCTCCTCTCCTCTCCTCTCTTCTCTTCCTTCCTCCTCTCCCCTCCTTCCTCTCCTCTCCTCTCCTCTTCTCTCCCTTCTTTTTTCTCCTCTCCTCTCCTCTCCTCTCCTCTCCTCTCCTCTCATCTCATCTCCTCTCCTCTCCTCTCCTCTTCCCACTTCTCCTCTCCTCCTTTCTCATCTCCTTTCTTCTCCTCTCCTTCCACTCCTACTCTTCTCCTCTCCCCTTCTTTCTCTTCTCCTTTCTTCTAGTCTTCCTCTCTCCTCTTCTTTTATTTTACTCTCTATTTCTCAACACCTCCCCTTCCTTTCCCTTCCCTCTCCCTTTCTTGTCTACCCTTCACCCCACTCTCTCCTCCTCTCCTCTCCTCTCCTCTCCTCTCCTCTCCTCTCCTCTCCTCTCCTCTCCTCTCCTCTCCTCTCCTCTCCTCTCCTCTCCTCTCCTCTCCTCTCCTCTCCTCTCCTCTCCTCTCCTCTCCTCTCCTCTCACCTCCCTCCTCTCCTCTCCTCTCTCTCTTTCCTCCGTTTCTTTTTTAGAAGTCCGTGTTACATAACTAGATCATTTATATTTCAGAGGAGCAGGAAAGTGCCTACCTTGAGCATATTAGTCCCATCTTAGGGAAACGTTTTGGGGACAGGACTGTACAGTATGACGTTTAACAGCTATGAGCTCGCTTGTTGTCAATTTTCTGTCCCCAACCCAATTGTACATTTATATGTCTTTATATGTTATTTAAATATGAGACTTTGGGCTGTATTTGAACAAACCTAACGTTATGATAAATCTAAACGCTGCTGGTAACGCTGTAGGTTCGGGCGTGTGTCAGAAATAGTTTTGATATTTTCACAACCATCGGCACAGAGCGGTGGAGCGAAAGGGCTGGGTTTTGATGAATAAACCAGTTGTGGGTGTGTTGAGGCTTGAGCTTCACTGGCCAATCAGAATGTGCTCCATGGCGAAACATGCGGCTCCTTCAAGTTGTGTATTTACGGTCTTTTATGAATGTTAAGGGTTTAACGCACATCCAAACTGTTCACAGCAGCTGGACAGAGATCCAGTCATGTGACAGTGGTGATGACAGAGATCCAGTCATGTGACAGTGTTGATGACAGAGATCCAGTCATGTGACAGTGTTGATGACGGAGATCCAGTCATGTGACAGTGGTGATGACAGAGATCCAGTCATGTGACAGTGTTGATGACAGAGATCCAGTCATGTGACAGTGGTGATGACAGAGATCCAGTCATGTGACAGTGTTGATGACAGAGATCCAGTCATGTGACAGTGTTGATGACGGAGATCCAGTCATGTGACAGTGTTGATGACAGAGATCCAGTCATGTGACAGTGTTGATGACAGAGATCCAGTCATGTGACAGTGTTGATGACAGAGATCCAGTCATGTGACAGTGTTGATGACAGAGATCCAGTCATGTGACAGTGGTGATGACAGAGATCCAGTCATGTGACAGTGTTGATGACAGAGATCCAGTCATGTGACAGTGTTGATGACGGAGATCCAGTCATGTGACAGTGTTGATGACGGAGATCCAGTCATGTGACAGTGGTGATGACAGAGATCCAGTCATGTGACAGTGGTGATGACAGAGATCCAGTCATGTGACAGTGGTGATGACAGAGATCCAGTCATGCGACAGTGTTGATGACAGAGATCCAGTCATGTGACAGTGTTGATGACAGAGATCCAGTCATGTGACAGTGTTGATGACAGAGATCCAGTCATGTGACAGTGTTGATGACAGAGATCCAGTCATGTGACAGTGTTGATGACAGAGATCCAGTCATGTGACAGTGTTGATGACAGAGATCCAGTCATGTGACAGTGTTGATGACAGAGATCCAGTCATGTGACAGTGTTGATGACAGAGATCCAGTCATGTGACAGTGTTGATGACAGAGATCCAGTCATGTGACAGTGTTGATGACAGAGATCCAGTCATGTGACAGTGTTGATGACAGAGATCCAGTCATGTGACAGTGTTGATGACAGAGATCCAGTCATGTGACAGTGTTGATGACAGAGATCCAGTCATGTGACAGAGATCCAGTCATGTGACAGTGTTGATGACAGAGATCCAGTCATGTGACAGTGTTGATGACAGAGATCCAGTCATGTGACAGTGTTGATGACAGAGATCCAGTCATGTGACAGTGTTGATGACGGAGATCCAGTCATGTGACAGTGGTGATGACAGAGATCCAGTCATGTGACAGTGGTGATGACAGAGATCCAGTCATGTGACAGTGGTGATGACAGAGATCCAGTCATGTGACAGTGTTGATGACAGAGATCCAGTCATGTGACAGTGTTGATGACAGAGATCCAGTCATGTGACAGTGTTGATGACAGAGATCCAGTCATGTGACAGTGTTGATGACAGAGATCCAGTCATGTGACAGTGTTGATGACAGAGATCCAGTCATGTGACAGTGTTGATGACAGAGATCCAGTCATGTGACAGTGTTGATGACAGAGATCCAGTCATGTGACAGTGTTGATGACAGAGATCCAGTCATGTGACAGTGTTGATGACAGAGATCCAGTCATGTGACAGTGTTGATGACAGAGATCCAGTCATGTGACAGTGTTGATGACAGAGATCCAGTCATGTGACAGTGTTGATGACAGAGATCCAGTCATGTGACAGTGTTGATGACAGAGATCCAGTCATGTGACAGTGTTGATGACAGAGATCCAGTCATGTGACAGTGTTGATGACAGAGATCCAGTCATGTGACAGAGATCCAGTCATGTGACAGTGTTGATGACAGAGATCCAGTCATGTGACAGTGTTGATGACAGAGATCCAGTATTGTGACAGTGTTGATGACAGAGATCCAGTCATGTGACAGTGTTGATGACGGAGATCCAGTCATGTGACAGTGTTGATGACGGAGATCCAGTCATGTGACAGTGTTGATGACGGAGATCCAGTCATGTGACAGTGTTGATGACAGAGATCCAGTCATGTGACAGTGTTGATGACAGAGATCCAGTCATGTGACAGTGTTGATGACAGAGATCCAGTCATGTGACAGTGTTGATGACAGAGATCCAGTCATGTGACAGTGTTGATGACAGAGATCCAGTCATGTGACAGTGTTGATGACAGAGATCCAGTCATGTGACAGTGTTGATGACGGAGATCCAGTCATGTGACAGTGTTGATGACAGAGATCCAGTCATGTGACAGTGGTGATGACAGAGATCCAGTCATGTGACAGTGTTGATGACGGAGATCCAGTCATGTGACAGTGTTGATGACGGAGATCCAGTCATGTGACAGTGTTGATGACGGAGATCCAGTCATGTGACAGTGTTGATGACAGAGATCCAGTCATGTGACAGTGTTGATGACAGAGATCCAGTCATGTGACAGTGTTGATGACAGAGATCCAGTCATGTGACAGTGTTGATGACAGAGATCCAGTCATGTGACAGTGTTGATGACAGAGATCCAGTCATGTGACAGTGTTGATGACAGAGATCCAGTCATGTGACAGTGTTGATGACAGAGATCCAGTCATGTGACAGTGTTGATGACAGAGATCCAGTCATGTGACAGTGTTGATGACAGAGATCCAGTCATGTGACAGAGATCCAGTCATGTGACAGTGTTGATGACAGAGATCCAGTCATGTGACAGTGTTGATGACAGAGATCCAGTCATGTGACAGTGTTGATGACAGAGATCCAGTCATGTGACAGTGTTGATGACAGAGATCCAGTCATGTGACAGTGGTGATGACGGAGATCCAGTCATGTGACAGTGGTGATGACAGAGATCCAGTCATGTGACAGTGGTGATGACAGAGATCCAGTCATGTGACAGTGGTGATGACAGAGATCCAGTCATGTGACAGTGTTGATGACAGAGATCCAGTCATGTGACAGTGTTGATGACAGAGATCCAGTCATGTGACAGTGTTGATGACAGAGATCCAGTCATGTGACAGTGTTGATGACAGAGATCCAGTCATGTGACAGTGTTGATGACAGAGATCCAGTCATGTGACAGTGTTGATGACAGAGATCCAGTCATGTGACAGTGTTGATGACAGAGATCCAGTCATGTGACAGTGTTGATGACAGAGATCCAGTCATGTGACAGTGTTGATGACGGAGATCCAGTCATGTGACAGTGTTGATGACGGAGATCCAGTCATGTGACAGTGTTGATGACGGAGATCCAGTCATGTGACAGTGTTGATGACGGAGATCCAGTCATGTGACAGTGTTGATGACGGAGATCCAGTCATGTGACAGTGTTGATGACAGAGATCCAGTCATGTGACAGTGTTGATGACAGAGATCCAGTCATGTGACAGTGTTGATGACAGAGATCCAGTCATGTGACAGTGTTGATGACAGAGATCCAGTCATGTGACAGTGTTGATGACAGAGATCCAGTCATGTGACAGTGTTGATGACGGAGATCCAGTCATGTGACAGTGTTGATGACAGAGATCCAGTCATGTGACAGTGGTGATGACAGAGATCCAGTCATGTGACAGTGGTGATGACAGAGATCCAGTCATGTGACAGTGTTGATGACAGAGATCCAGTCATGTGACAGTGTTGATGACAGAGATCCAGTCATGTGACAGTGTTGATGACAGAGATCCAGTCATGTGACAGTGTTGATGACGGAGATCCAGTCATGTGACAGTGTTGATGACAGAGATCCAGTCATGTGACAGTGTTGATGACGGAGATCCAGTCATGTGACAGTGTTGATGACAGAGATCCAGTCATGTGACAGTGTTGATGACAGAGATCCAGTCATGTGACAGTGTTGATGACAGAGATCCAGTCATGTGACAGTGTTGATGACAGAGATCCAGTCATGTGACAGTGTTGATGACAGAGATCCAGTCATGTGACAGTGTTCATGCCCATTCTGTGTAATTTTTTCTCCTATGTCCCCTCACTGTTATACTGCTCCCCAATATAGTGTTTTATAGACACATATACTTCTCATTTCTGTAAGTTTCAATTCTGTAATTTTATCCATTTTGCATTGTTTTTAGTAAACTCTCACTACACTTGCTAATATTGAAAGTCAATAGATATATATATAAAAAATAATAAAAAAAGATCTTAACAGGGAATGTTGACCATCTCACAGATCTGGTTCACACGTCTCTAGAAGTTGCAGTGCGTTCCACTGAAGACAGTGAGTTATTTTAATAACATTTTATGAAAAACAATCCATCTTCAACAACAGTTAATAAATATAATGATGTCATAAAATTGATGTGACTTATCCTTCGTTATAGTAGGTCTAGGGTAAGGGTAGCCTACGGAGGGCCTGTGGTTTTTACAGATAGGAAATGGAAAACTAAGTAATTGTTATCGGAAAATAACTTTGAAATACGAGGTTCATCAGTATATTCACCAAGGTTCTCATCTCTCATTTCATGATGGGTATGGACACATGTAGCCTACATTATGGAGGGGTTTTACGCCAAAAGACTCAAATAATGTAGACCTACCTGCCCACAGTACATACAGTGCCTTGCGAAAGTATTCGGCCCCCTTGAACTTTGCAACCTTTTGCCACATTTCAAGCTTCAAACATAAAGATATAAAACTGTATTTTTTGTGTGAAGAATCAACAACAAGTGGGACACAATCATTAAGTGGAACGACATTTATTGGATATTTCAAACTTTTTTAACAAATCAAAAACTGAAAAATTGGGCGTGCAAAATTATTCAGCCCCTTTACTTTCAGTGCAGCAAACTCTCTCCAGAAGTTCAGTGAGGATCTCTGAATGTTCCAATGTTGACCTAAATGACTAATGATGATAAATACAATCCACCTGTGTGTAATCAAGTCTCCATATAAATGCACCTGCACTGTGATAGTCTCAGAGGTCCGTTAAAAGCGCAGAGAGCATCATGAAGAACAAGGAACACACCAGGCAGGTCCGAGATACTGTTGTGAAGAAGTTTAAAGCCGGATTTGGATACAAAAAGACTTCCCAAGCTTTAAACATCCCAAGGAGCACTGTGCAAGCGATAATATTGAAATGGAAGGAGTATAAGACCACTGCAAATCTACCAAGACCTGGCCGTCCCTCTAAACTTTCAGCTCATACAAGGAGAAGACTGATCAGAGATGCAGCCAAGAGGCCCATGATCACTCTGTCCATAGGACAACAATCAGTCGTATATTGCACAAATCTGGCCTTTATGGAAGAGTGGCAAGAAGAAAGCCATTTCTTAAAGATATCCATAAAAAGTGTTGTTTAAAGTTTGCCACAAGCCACCTGGGAGACACACCAAACATGTGGAAGAAGGTGCTCTGGTCAGATGAAACCAAAATTGAACTTTTTGGCAACAATGCAAAACGTTATGTTTGGCGTAAAAGCAACACAGCTCATCACCCTGAACACAACATCCCCACTGTCAAACATGGTGGTGGCAGCATCATGGTTTGGGTCTGCTTTTCTTCAGCAGGGACAGGGAAGATGGTTAAAATTGATGGGGAGATGGATGGAGCCAAATACAGGACCATTCTGGAAGAAAACCTGATGGAGTCTGCAAAAGACCTGAGACTGGGACGGAGATTTGTCTTCCAACAAGACAATGATCCAAAACATAAAGCAAAATCTACAATGGAATGGTTCAAAAATAAACATATCCAGGTGTTAGAATGGCCAAAGTCAAAGTCCAGACCTGAATCCAATCGAGAATCTGTGGAAAGAACTGAAAACATTTAACATTACATTTAAGTCATTTAGCAGACGCTCTTATCCAGAGCGACTTACAAATTGGTGCATTCACCTTATGACATCCAGTGGGACAGTCACTTAACAATAGTGCATCTAAAACTTAGGGGGGGTGGGGTGAGAGGGATTACTTAACCTATCCTAGGTATTCCTTAAAGAGGTGGGGTTTCAGGTGTCTCCGGAAGGTGGTGATTGACTCCGCTGTCCTGGCGTCGTGAGGGAAAAAAACTGCTGTTCACAAATGCTCTCCATCCAACCTCACTGAGCTC
>NC_060177.1:85461344-85468844 GCF_021184085.1 Oncorhynchus gorbuscha | reverse complement strand
GGAAGAGGAGAGAAGGAGGTTGGGGGATAGAGAGAAGGAGGTAGAGGAGAGACAGAGGTTGGGAGATAGAGGGAAGGAGGTAGAGGAGAGAAGGGGGTTGGGGAATAGAGAGAAGGAGGTAGAGGGCAGACAATAAAGGAAGTAAAGTTAACAGATATACCTCGGGGAAGGCATCTCCTTCTAACCCTCATGAACTGTTCCAGTTGGGTATTGGGTCAATGAGGATGTGTGTGGAAGACCAGAACCTACATTTGTAGAATGTGTAATGTTCTTTGTGATATTGTGTTGTATTGTGTTTCTCTGTGTGTTATTAATTGTCTCTTTTGGACTAATGACCCATATCTGTTTCCTTCTCTTCCTTCTTCTCTCCTCTTCCTCCTTCCCTCTATCTCCCCAACCTCCATCTCTCCTCTTCCTCCTTCCCTCTATCTCCCCAACCTCCATCTCTCCTCTTCCTCCTTCCCTCTATCTCCCCAACCTCCATCTCTCCTCTTCCTCCTTCTCTCTATCTCCCCAACATCCATCTCTCTCTTCCTCCTTCCCTCTATCTCCCCAACCTCCATCTCTCCTCTTCCTCTCTGTCTCTCTATCCCTCTCCTCCATATCTCCTCTTCCTCCTTCCCTCTATCTCCCCAACCTCCATCTCTCCTCTTCCTCCTTCTCTCTATCTCCCCAACCTCCCATCTCTCCTCTTCCTCCTTCTCTCTATCTCCCCAACCTCCATCTCTCCTCTTCCTCCTTCTCTCTATCTCCCAAACCTCCATCTCTCCTCTTCCTCCTTCCCTCTATCTCCCCAACCTCCATCTCTCCTCTTCCTCCTTCTCTCTATCTCCCCAACCTCCATCTCTCCTCTTCCTCCTTCCCTCTATCTCCCCAACCTCCATCTCTCCTCTTCCTCCTTCTCTCTATCTCCCCAACCTCCATCTCTCCTCTTCCTCCTTCTCTCTATCTCCCCAACCTCCATCTCTCCTCTTCCTCCTTCTCTCTATCTCCCCAATCTCCATCTCTCCTCTTCCTCCTTCCCTCTATCTCCCCAACCTCCATCTCTCCTCTCCTCTTCCTCCTTCCCTCTATCTCCCCAACCTCCATCTCTCCTCTCCTCTTCCTCCTTCCCTCTATCTTCCCAACCTCCATCTCTCCTCTCCTCTTCCTCCTTCCCTCTATCTCCCCAACCTCCATCTCTCCTCTTCCTCCTTCTCTCTATCTCCCCAACCTCCATCTCTCCTCTTCCTCCTTCTCTCTATCTCCCCAACCTCCATCTCTCCTCTTCCTCCTTCCCTCTATCTCCCCAACCTCCATCTCTCCTCTTCCTCCTTCCCTCTATCTCCCCAACCTCCATCTCTCCTCTTCCTCCTTCTCTCTATCTCCCAAACCTCCATCTCTCCTCTTCCTCCTTCTCTCTATCTCCCCAACCTCCATCTCTCCTCTTCCTCCTTCTCTCTATCTTCCCAAACTCCATCTCTCCTCTTCCTCCTTCCCTCTATCTCCCCAACCTCCATCTCTCCTCTTCCTCCTTCCCTCTATCTCCCCAACCGCCATCTCTCCTCTTCCTCCTTCCCTCTATCTCCCCAACCTCCATCTCTCCTCTTCCTCCTTCCCTCTATCTCCCCAACCTCCATCTCTCCTCTTCCTCCTTCTCTCTATCTCCCAAACCTCCATCTCTCCTCTTCCTCCTTCTCTCTATCTCCCAAACCTCCATCTCTCCTCTTCCTCCTTCTCTCTATCTCCCCAACCTCCATCTCTCCTCTTCCTCCTTCTCTCTATCTTCCCAACCTCCATCTCTCCTCTTCCTCCTTCCCTCTATCTCCCAAACCTCCATCTCTCCTCTTCCTCCTTCTCTCTATCTCCCCAACCTCCATCTCTCCTCTTCCTCCTTCTCTCTATCTCCCCAACCTCCATCTCTCCTCTTCCTCCTTCTCTCTATCTCCCCAACCTCCATCTCTCCTCTGCCCTTCCCTCTACTATTCCAACCCCCCCTCTCTTTCTCTGGTTACTGTGGGTATGTGGGACACTAACAGTGGGCGCTCGTTCCGCCACCGCTCCAATCAGTGTCAGTGCAGCAGCAGCAGCAGCAGCAGCAGCGGGCACCACCGGTGGGCTGGTGGAACAAGGTAGACTGGCACACCTGGGGCGGCACCCCACTCCCTCCTCCCTCTTTCTCACCTCTACCTCTCCTCCCTATCCTCCCTTCCTCTCTCCTCCATCTCTCCCTCTCTCCCTCCCTCCACCTAGCATGGATGTGTGGAGCATGCCACCTCCATCGCTCATTGACCCAGCGCTATTCCATCGCCACACCTCATTGGCCACCTGGCCTCCCTCTCTCCACTCTGATTGGGCGGCTGCGGTTCCCGTCATCTGCCTCCTCCTCCTTTTACTGCTCTCCATCTCTCAGTTCCTTCACAGCGCAGAACAGCACAGTGGAGCATGGCTGACCCAACTAAACCTTGTCTTTGTCCTATTTCTCTCTCTGGTCTCTCTTCTCTCTGTTCCCTCTTCTCTCTGTTCCCTCTTCTCTCTGGTCTCTCTTTTCTCTGGTCTCTCTTTTCTCTGTTCTCTCTGTTCTCTCTGGTCTCTCTGTTCTCTGTTCTCTCTGGAATCTCTTCTATCTGTTCTCTCTGGTCTCTCTTCTCTCTGTCTCTGGTCTCTCCTCTCTCTTCTCTCTGTTCTCTCTGGTCTCTCTTCTCTCTTCTCTCTGGTCTCTTCTCTCTCTTCTCTATGTTCTCTCTGGTCTCCTCTCTATTCTCTTTCTCTCTGGTCTCTGTTATCTTTTATCTCTGTTCTCTCTGTTTTCTTTGGTCTCTCTTCTCTCTGGTCTCTCTTCTCTCTGGTCTCTTTCTCTCTGTTGTCTCTGGTCTCTCTACTCTCTGTTCTCTCTGGTCTCTCTTCTCTCTGGTCTCTGTTCTCTCTGGAATCTCTTCTCTCTGTTCTCACTGTTCTCTTTCTCTCTGTTCTCTGTTCTCTCTGGTCTCTCTTCTCTCTGTTCCCTCTTCTCTCTGTTCCCTCTTCTCTCTGGTCTCTCTACTCTCTGTTCTCTCTGGTCTCTCTTCTCTCTGGTCTCTCTGTTCTCTGTTCTCTCTGGAATCTCTTCTCTCTGTTCTCACTGTTCTCTTTCTCTCTGTTCTCTGTTCTCTCTGGTCTCTCTTCTCTCTGTTCCCTCTTCTCTCTGTTCCCTCTTCTCTCTGGAATCTCTTCTCTCTGTTCTCTCTAGTCTCTCTTCTCTCTGTTATTTCTGGTCTCTCCTCTCTCTGTTCTCTCTAGTCTCTCTACTCTCTGTTCTCTCTGTTCTCTCTTCTCTCTGTTCTCTGTTCTCTCTGGTCTCTCTTCTCTCTGTTCCCTCTTTTCTCTGTTCCCTCTTCTCTCTGGTCTCTCTACTCTCTGTTCTCTCTGGTCTCTCTTCTCTCTGTTCTCTCTGGTCTCTCTGTTCTTTGTTTTCTCTGGAATCTCTTCTCTCTGTTCTCTCTGGTCTCTCCTCTCTGTTCTCTCTAGTCTCTCTTCTCTCTGTTATCTCTGTTCTCTTTCGCTCTGTTCTCTTTTCTCTCTGTTCTCTCTGGTCTCTCTTCTCTCTGGTCGCTTTCTCTGTTCTCTCTGGTCTCTGTTCTCTCTGTTCTCTTTCTCTCTGTTCTCTCTGGTCTCTCTGTTCTCTCTGTTCTCTTTCTCTCTGGTCTCTCTTCTCTGTTCTCTTTCTCTCTGGTCTCTCTTCTCTCTGGTCTCTCTTCTCTCTATTCTGTCTGTTCTCTCTTCCCTCCGTTCTCTCTGGTCTCTCTTCTCTCTGGTCTCTCTTCTCTCTGGTCGCTTTCTCTCTGTTCTCTCTGGTCTCTGTTCTCTCTGTTCTCTTTCTCTCTGTTCTCTTTCTCTCTGTTCTCTTTCTCTCTGTTCTCTTTCTCTCTGGTCTCTCTGTTCTCTCTGGTCTCTCTTCTCTCTGTTCTCTCTGTTCTCTTTCTCTCTGGTCTCTCTTCTCTGTTCTCTTTCTCTCTGGTCTCTCTTCTCTCTGGTCTCTCTTCCCTCCGTTCTCTCTTCCCTCCGTTCTCTCTGGTCTCTCCTCTCTCTGGTCTCTCTGGTCTCTCTTCTCTCTGTTCTCTCTTCTCTCTTCTCTCTGGTCTCTCTTCTCTCTGTTCTCTCTTCTCTCTCTTCTCTCTGGTCTCTCTTCCCTCCGTTCTCTCTTCCCTCCGTTCTCTCTGGTCTCTCCTCTCTCTGGTCTCTCTGGTCTCTCTTCTCTCTGTTCTCTCTTCTCTCTTCTCTCTGTTCTCTCTTCTCTCTGTTCTCTCTGGTGTCTCTGGTCTCTCTGATCTCTGTTCTCTCTGGTCTCTCTTCTCTCTGGTCTCTTTCTCTTTATGACCTCCTGTAACTCTATTAGCCCACCATTCCACACCTCTTCAATTCCACCCTCATCTCCCTCTTTTCTAACAGCTCTAGTTTCCTCCCTTGTTCCCCTCATCTCCTCTTTTCTCTATTTTTCTCTGTTGCAGAATGACATGGGAAAAGTTCTCCCTGTCATTGCAAGGATGGAACGGCCCACTGGGTGTCGGTGAATGCTGCATGGCGCCCTGGACTGGTGCATGCGCTCTAACAGGGGGGCGGGGGGGGGTGTATGATGCATGGTTAACACTGTAGAAGGTGCTAGGTTGGGGCTTCAACTGTAAAAGTGAAATGATTGGGAACTCCGATCAACTACCTGAAATGACATTTTAGATGTCATGCTTAAATTGGTATAAAAAGAGATGGACAATAGTTTGCTTATATAGTTGTCTTTGAGTCCACCACAATTCATAAGAATGGCATAGAAGTCTAGTGTAAGGATAGAGCTGGTACCGTCAGGCCTGGGTTGGTTTGTAGCGGTGCTGTGGGACTCCAGTCGTCTTCTCTTCCCCTCTTAAGACTCTGATCAAATATTGATACTTCATACGGGCCTGCCTGCCTCTCTAGATTAGATCTACTATCCTAGACTAGACACAGAATCCACAATTCATTCAGCCTCTTTGGAGGGAAGTTCACTGAAATGTTTCTTCTTATTATGAAAAACTAACTTGTTTGGGTACTAGGCCTAAAACCTTCCTCAGAGTACATCCTCCAGCTGTCTTCATGTGAAGCCTCCATCCTCTAGCTGTCTTCATGTGAAGTCTTCATCCTCTAGCTGTCTTCATGTGAAGTCTCCATCCTCCAGCTGTCTTCATGTGAAGTCTCCATCCTCCAGCTGTCTTCATGTGATGTCTCCATCCTCCAGCTGTCTTCATGTGAAATCTCCATCCTCCAGCTGTCTTCATGTGATGTCTCCATCCTCCAGCTGTCGTCATGTGAAGTCTCCATCCTCCAGCTGTCTTCATGTGAAATCTCCATCCTCCAGCTGTCTTCATGTGATGTCTCCATCCTCCAGCTGTCGTCATGTGAAGTCTCCATCCTCCAGCTGTCTTCATGTGAAGCCTCCATCCTCCAGCTGTCTTCATGTGAAGTCTCCATCCTCCAGCTGTCTTCATGTGAAGCCTCCATCCTCTAGCTGTCTTCATGTGAAGTCTTCATCCTCTAGCTGTCTTCATGTGAAGTCTCCATCCTCCAGCTGTCTTCATGTGAATTCTCCATCCTCCAGCTGTCTTCATGTGATGTCTCCATCCTCCAGCTGTCTTCATGTGATGTCTCCATCCTCCAGCTGTCTTCATGTGAAGTTTCCATCCTCCAGCTGTCTTCATGTGAAATCTCCATCCTCCAGCTGTCTTCATGTGAAGCCTCCATCCTCCAGCTGTCTTCATGTGAAGTCTCCATCCTCCAGCTGTCTTCATGTGAAGTCTCCATCCTCCAGCTGTCTTCATGTGAAGCCTCCATCCTCCAGCTGTCTTCATGTGAAGCCTCCATCCTCCAGCTGTCTTCATGTGAAGTCTCCATCCTCCAGCTGTCTTCATGTGAAGTCTCCATCCTCCAGCTGTCTTCATGTGAAGTCTCCATCCTCCAGCTGTCTTCATGTGAAGTCTCCATCCTCCAGCTGTCTTCATGTGAAGTCTCCATCCTCCAGCTGTCTTCATGTGAAGTCTCCATCCTCCAGCTGTCTTCATGTGAAGTCTCCATCCTCCAGCTGTCTTCATGTGAAGTCTCCATCCTCCAGCTGTCTTCATGTGAAGTCTCCATCCTCCAGCTGTCTTCATGTGAAGTCTCCATCCTCCAGCTGTCTTCATGTGAAGTCTCCATCCTCCAGCTGTCTTCATGTGAAGCCTCCATCCTCCAGCTGTCTTCATGTGAAGCCTCCATCCTCCAGCTGTCGTCATGTGATGTCTCCATCCTCCAGCTGTCTTCATGTGAAGCCTCCATCCTTTCCTTGTCCTCCTGTAAGGTTGTTATTTACAGGGATATTAGTGAGTGACTCGTAATGGCTATTAGAACTTCTTAGGGATCAAATCCCGTTAGCGGGATCGATTTGACAACATCCAGTGAAATGGCAGAATTCAAATTAAATTACTATAAATATTATACTTTCATGAAATCACACATGCAATACACCAAATTAAAGCTACACTTGTTGTTAATCCAGCCAACGTTTGAGATTTCAAAAAGGCTTTACGGCGAAAGCAAACCATGCTATTATCTGACGACAGCACCCCATCAAACAAAGACAGACGATCATAATTCAACCCGCCAGGCGCGACACGAAACTCAGAAGTAAAGATATAAATCATGCCTTACCTTTGACGAGCTTCTTCTGTTGGCACTCCAATATGTCCCATAAACATCACAAATGGTCCTTTTGTTCGATTAATTCCGTCGATATATATCCAAAATGTCAATTTATTTGGAGCGTTTGATCCAGAAAACCACCGGTTCCAACTCACGCAACATGACTACAAAATATCTCATAAGTTACCTGTAATCTTTGTCCAAACATTTCAAACAACTTTCCTAATACAACTTTAAGTAGTTTTTAACTTAAATAATTGATCAAATTTAAGACAGGATAAACTGTGTTCAATAGCGGAGGAAAACAAAGTGGAGCGAGCTTTTCAGGTCACGCGCCTCTATCAAACAGTACACTTCACTCGGCCCTCGTTCTGAATAGCGCTACTTCTTCATTTCTCAAAGGAAAAACATCAACCAATTTCTAAAGACTGTTGACATCTAGTGGAAGCGATAGGAACTGCAAGCAACTGTCTTAGAATTCTAGATTCCCATTGAAAACACATTGAAAAGAAAGTGACCTCCCCCTGGATGGTTTATCCTCGGGGTTTCACCTGCCAAATAAGTTCTGTTATACTCACAGACATCATTCAAACAGTTCCAGAAACTTCAGCGTGTTTTCTATCCAAATATACTTATAATATGCATATCCTAGCTTCCAGGCCTGAGTAGCAGGCAGTTTACTTTGGGAAGACTTTTCATCCGGACGTGAAAATACCTCCCCCTAGCCTTAAGAAGTTTTTACCAGTTTGACTTTTTCTCTTTCTCTTTATTTTAATCTCTTCCTCTTCTCCTTCCTTCCTTCCGTCTTGCTTACTGTTATGTGTGTCAAGGTAAGGAGCCTGC
>NC_060177.1:85421344-85448844 GCF_021184085.1 Oncorhynchus gorbuscha | reverse complement strand
AGAAAGAGAGAAAGAGCTACATAGAGAGAGCTACAGAGAGAGAGAGAGCACTACAGAGAGAGCTACCTAGAGAGAGAGAGCTACAGAGAGAGAGAGAGCTACAGAGAGATAGCTACAGAGAGAGAGAGAGAGACCTACAGAAAGAGAGAGAGCTACATAGAGAGAGCGCTACTGGGACGGTGCTATAGAGGAGAGAGACTGGGACGGTGTTATAGAGGAGAGAGACTGGGACGGTGCTATAGAGGAGAGAGACTGGGACGGTGCTATAGAGGAGAGAGATTGGGACGGTGCTATAGAGGAGAGAGATTGGGACGGTGTTATAGAGGAGAGAGACTGGGACGCTGCTATAGAGGAGAGAGACTGGGACGGTGCTATAGAGGAGAGAGACTGGGACGGTGCTATAGAGGAGAGAGACTGGGACGGTGCTATAGAGGAGAGAGACTGGGACGGTGCTATAGAGGAGAGAGACTGGGACGGTGCTATAGAGGAGAGAGACTGGGACGGTGCTATAGAGGAGAGAGACTGGGACGGTGCTACAGAGGAGAGAGACTGGGACGGTGCTACAGAGGAGAGAGACTGGGACGGTGCTACAGAGGAGAGAGACTGGGACGCTGCTACAGAGGAGAGAGACTGGGACGCTGCTATAGAGGAGAGAGACTGGGACGCTGCTACAGAGGAGAGAGACTGGGACGCTGCTATAGAGGAGAGAGACTGGGACGGTGCTATAGAGGAGAGAGACTGGGACGGTGCTATAGAGGAGAGAGACTGGGACGGTGCTATAGAGGAGAGAGACTGGGACGGTGCTATAGAGGAGAGAGACTGGGACGCTGCTATAGAGGAGAGAGACTGGGACGGTGCTATAGAGGAGAGAGACTGGGACGGTGCTATAGAGGAGAGAGACTGGGACGGTGCTATAGAGGAGAGAGACTGGGACGCTGATATAGAGGAGAGAGACTGGGACGGTGTTATAGAGGAGAGAGACTGGGACGGTGCTATAGAGGAGAGAGACTGGGGCGGTGCTATAGAGGAGAGAGACTGGGACGCTGCTATAGAGGAGAGAGACTGGGACGGTGCTATAGAGGAGAGAGACTGGGACGGTGCTATAGAGGAGAGAGACTGGGACGGTGTTATACTGACAGGTACAGAGGAGAGAGACTGGGACGGTGCTATAGAGGAGAGAGACTGGGACGGTGCTATAGAGGAGAGAGACTGGGACGGTGCTATAGAGGAGAGAGACTGGGACGGTGCTATAGAGGAGAGAGACTGGGACGCTGCTATAGAGGAGAGAGACTGGGACGGTGCTATAGAGGAGAGAGACTGGGACGGTGCTATAGAGGAGAGAGACTGGGACGGTGTTATACTGACAGGTACAGAGGAGAGAGACTGGGACGGTGCTATAGAGGAGAGAGACTGGGACGGTGCTATAGAGGAGAGAGACTGGGACGGTGCTATAGAGGAGAGAGACTGGGACGGTGCTATAGAGGAGAGAGACTGGGACGGTGCTATAGAGGAGAGAGACTGGGACGGTGCTATAGAGGAGAGAGACTGGGACGGTGCTATAGAGGAGAGAGACTGGGACGGTGCTATACAGGAGAGAGACTGAGACGGTGCTATAGAGGAGAGAGACTGGGACGGTGCTATAGAGGAGAGAGACTGGGACGGTGCTATAGAGGAGAGAGACTGGGACGGTGCTATAGAGGAGAGAGACTGGGACGGTGCTATAGAGGAGAGAGACTGGGACGGTGCTATAGAGGAGAGAGACTGGGACGGTGCTATAGAGGAGAGAGACTGGGACGCTGCTACAGAGGAGAGAGACTGGGACGGTGCTATAGAGGAGAGAGACTGGGACGGTGCTATAGAGGAGAGAGACTGGGACGGTGCTATAGAGGAGAGAGATTGGGACGGTGTGTGTGTCTTGGTAGGAGCACCATTTCAGGCTCTAGCCCTGAAGGGGACCGAGGGGACAGGCTCCAGTATTAAGCCCCAAATTCGTTTTCTATCTCTGCCTCGTTAACTGATTAACCAGTTCCTCTTAATGAGGTTCTGTTGCTCGCGGCAACCCACATCAACTCTCGCTGGGCCTCCTGTGCCACGCCGAATGGGATAGTTTTAACCCAGGAACAGTTCTGTGTTCTCTGTGACACAATGGATACGGACTGTTGTCTGTTTGAATATTTCCCCTCTTGCTGAGGATTATGGGTATTATGCTAAACAGACCACTGTCTTTAGTACGAACAAACCTCCTCTCCTCTCTAAATCTCCAGAAGATCTCAGAGGAGTGTTGTGATTATCAGGGTCTGCTGGACCAGTCGTTGATAACCTGTGTAAAGATGTCAGCGTTTACTACCTCCTGTTACCACTGTCTTGTCCCCTACCCTGTTGGATTCTTTTTCTACCTGTGGTTGAATTTGGGTTACCCGTCTACAACTAGGAACCCTACGGGACTACAGGTTGATACTGATACACCTTTGTGATCTCTCTGATCTCCTGTTCTACCAGAATCTCTGACCTGTGTGTCTGCTGTTGTTTCCCATTGCAGCAGCCAAGAGTTTGCTCAACAAGAAGGCAGATGTCAAGGTAAGACCCCCCTCTCTCTTTTTCTTCTCTGTCTCTCAATTCAATACCATTTCAAAGAGATGTATTACCATGGTAAACACATGTTAACATTGCCAAAGTGACATAGATGATCAACAGAAGTGAAATAAACAATAAATAAAATGAACAGTAAACATTACACTCACAAGACTTTCAGAGGAAAAGAGACATCTCAAATGTCATTATGTCTATATGCAGTACTGATCTTTCTCAGTCTCTCTGCTCCCCTCTCTCTCTCTCTGCTACCTCTCTCGCTCTCGCTCTCGCTCTCTCTGCTCTCCATCTCCTCTCTTTCTCTCTCCTCTCCCTCTTTCTCTCTGCTCCCTCTCTCTCTCTCCTCTCTCCCTCCCCTCCCTCTCTCTCTGCGTGCGTGCGTGCGTGCGTGCGTGTGTGTGTGTGTGTGTGTGTGTGAGCTTTGTGCTAGCTGCTTTCTGGTCTGTTTATTCAGTAGGAATTGTGACTACAGTTCCAGGAATAGACATGAGTCTGAACCCTGGAAACACACCAGACAGAAATAGACTCTCAGTCTCACACACACACACACACACACACACACACACACACACACACACACACACACACACACACACACACACACACACACACACACACACACACACACACACACACACACACACACACACACACACACACACACACACACACACACACACACACACACACACACACACACACACGTCCCCCTGCTCCTCTCCACGCCACACTCATAATCGCCTAGCAACAGGCCCCTGACACACTCCTCCTCCGTCTTTCTCACTCTCTCGTTATTATTTCCCTGGTTGTATCTCCTCTCTGACTCCTCTCCTTGTCTCCTCTGACCCCTCGTACACCTCTCGCTGTCTCCTCTGACCCTTCTGACCCCTTGTACACCTCTCCTTGTCTTCTCTGACCCCTCGTACTCCTCTCCTTGTCTCCTCTGACCCCTCGTACTCCTCTCCTTGTCTCCTCTGACCCCTCGTATTCCTCTCCTTGTCTCCTCTGACCCCTCGTACTCCTCTCCTTGTCTCCTCTGACCCCTCATACTCCTCCCCTTGTCTCCTCTGACCACTCTAACCCCTCGTACTCCTCTCCTTGTCTCCTCTGACCACTCTGACCCCTCTCCTTGTCTCCTCTGACCCCTCTCCTTGTCTCCTCTGACCACTCTGACCCCTCTCCTTGTCTCCTCTGACCCCTCTTACTACTCTCTTCGTCTCCTCTGACCCCTTTTACTCCTCTCCTTGTCTCCTCTGACTACTCTGACCCCTCTTCCTCCTCTCCTTGTCTCCTCTGACCCCTCTGTCTCCTCCTTGTCTCCTCAGATTAATATTGTTTTGTTGATTTTTGTTAACCTTTATTTAACTAGGCAAGTCAGTTAAGAACAAATTATTTTTACAATGACAGCCAAGGAACAGTGGGTTAGCTGCCTTTTTCAGGGGCATATAACAGCCAGACACTACAGTCTTGTGTTGCGTACAGTATAACAGCCAGACACTACAGTCTTGTGTTGAGTACAGTATAACAGCCAGACACCCCAGTCTTGTGTTGCGTACAGTATAACAGCCAGACACCCCAGTCTTGTGTTGAGTACAGTATAACAGCCAGACACCCCAGTCTTGTGTTGAGTACAGTATAACAGCCAGACACCCCAGTCTTGTGTTGAGTACAGTATAACAGCCAGACACCCCAGTCTTGTGTTGAGTACAGTATAACAGCCAGACACCCCAGTCTTGTGTTGAGTACAGTATAACAGCCAGACAGTCTTGCGTTGAGTACAGTATAACAGCCAGACACCCCAGTCTTGTGTTGAGTACAGTATAACAGCCAGACACCCCAGTCTTGTGTTGAGTACAGTATAACAGCCAGACACCCCAGTCTTGTGTTGAGTACAGTATAACAGCCAGACACCCCAGTCTTGTGTTGAGTACAGTATAACAGCCAAACACCCCAGTCTTGTGTTGAGTACAGTATAACAGCCAGACAGTCTTGCGTTGAGTACAGTATAACAGCCAGACACCCCAGTCTTGTGTTGAGTACAGTATAACAGCCAGACACCCCAGTCTTGTGTTGAGTACAGTATAACAGCCAGACAGTCTTGCGTTGAGTACAGTATAACAGCCAGACACCCCAGTCTTGTGTTGAGTACAGTATAACAGCCAGACACCCCAGTCTTGTGTTGAGTACAGTATAACAGCCAGACACCCCAGTCTTGTGTTGAGTACAGTATAACAGCCAGACACTACAGTCTTGTGTTGAGTACAGTATAACAGCCAGACACTACAGTCTTGTGTTGAGTACAGTATAACAGCCAGACACTACAGTGTTGTGTTGAGTACAGTATAACAGCCAGACACTACAGTGTTGTGTTGAGTACAGTATAACAGCCAGACACTACAGTGTTGTGTTGAGTACAGCCAGACAACAGCCAGACACTACAGTGTTGTGTTGAGTACAGTATAACAGCCAGACACTACAGTGTTGTGTTGAGTACAGTATAACAGCCAGACACTTCAGTGTTGTGTTGAGTACAGTATAACAGCCAGACACTTCAGTGTTGTGTTGAGTACAGTATAACAGCCAGACACTACAGTCTTGTGTTGCGTACAGTATAACAGCCAGACACTACACTCTTGTGTTGCGTACAGTATAACAGCCCTTTGTATAAAGTTTTGTCTATGTACAGTATAAAGCCACAGGCTACTCTAGCATTTGATCAGTAGACAAAAAGTTAATATCTTCATCTGCAAGGTCCTTTAGAAAACCGAGAACCTAGCAGTTTGAGTTAATTGTTCTGCATTTTAATCACAATGGATACCAGTTTGTCCATGACCATTAACAGAAGAGTTGCACAGCTCTGTTTGCTACCTAATTGATTTAACTACAACTGTCACTACACCTGTGCCTAAACCTGTCCCGACACCTGTCCCTACACCTGTCCCCACACCTGTCCCTACACCTGTCACTATACCTGTCACTACACCTGTCCCTATATCTGTCCCTATACCTGTCCCTACACCTGTCCTTACACCTGTCCTTACACCTGTCCCTACACCTGTCACTACACCTGTGCCTACACCTGTCACTACACCTGTCACCACACCTGTCACTACACCTGTCACTACACCTGTCACTACACCTGTGCCTACACCTGTGCCTACACCTGTCACTACACCTGTCACTACATCTGTCACCACACCTGTCACTACACCTGTCAATACACCTGTCACTACACCTGTGCCTACACCTGTGCCTACACGTGTCCCTACACCTGTCACTACACCTGTGCCTACACCTGTCACTAAACCTGTCACTACACCTGTCACTACACCTGTCACTACACCTGTCACCACACCTGTCACTACACCTGTCACTACACCTGTCACTACACCTGTCACCACACCTGTCACCACACCTGTCACTACACCTGTGCCTACACCTGTCCCTACACCTGTCACTACACCTGTGCCTACACCTGTCCCTACACCTGTCACTACACCTGTGCCTACACCTGTCACTACACCTGTCACCACACCTGTCACTACACCTGTCACTACACCTGTCACTACACCTGTGCCTACACCTGTCACTACACCTGTCACTACACCTGTGCCTACACCTGTCACTACACCTGTCACTACACCTGTCACTACACCTGTGCCTACACCTGTCACTACACCTGTCACTACACCTGTGCCTACACCTGTCACTACACCTGTCACTACACCTGTGCCTACACCTGTCACTACACCTGTCACTACACCTGTCACTACACCTGTGCCTACACCTGTCCCAACACCTGTACCAACACCTGTCACTACACCTGTCACTACACCTGTCCCTACACCTGTCACTACACCTGTGCCTACACCTGTCCCAACACCTGTCACTACACCTGTCCCGTGCATGTGACCATCGTTGTGTGTTTTTCTCTGTAGGTGTTTCCTCCACAGACTCCATCACCATAAAAGTATGAGTGATCCCTTCACACTCAGTCAGTGCGCCTTCCTAACCGCTCGCCCTCTTATTTACCTTTCACTTCTCCTGATGATGCCATCCTCTGTTCCTATCCTCCACTTGTGTGTTCTCCTCTGTCTTCCTTCCCTCTTAAGAAGCCACATAAATGGTCCTCCTCTCTTCCTGCTCTGTCTTCCTGACTGATGAAGTTCTTTCTGGTGATTTGAAGCCCATTGATCAACCAGAAGTGATGCTCACCAATCAAGTCCCCTGTTTTATTTGACATGCTCATCTAGCAGTACTGTCTGTCTGTCTGTCTGTCTGTCTGTCTGTCTGTCTGTCTGTCTGTCTGTCTGTCTGTCTGTCTGTCTGTCTGTCTGTCTGTCTGTCTGTCTGTCTGTCTGTCTGTCTGTCTGTCTGTCTGTCTGTCTGTCTGTCTGTCTGTCTGTCTGTCTGTCCCTCTGTCTGTCCCTCTGTCTGTCCCTCTGTCTGTCCCTCTGTCTGTCCCTCTGTCTGTCCCTCTGTCTGTCCCTCTGTCTGTCCCTCTGTCTGTCCCCTCTGTCTGTCCCTCTGTCTGTCCCGTCTGTCTGTCCGTCTGTCTGTCCGTCCGTCTGTCCGTCCGTCTGTCCGTCCGTCTGTCTGTCCGTCTGTCTGTCTGTCCGTCTGTCTGTCTGTCTGTCTGTCTGTCTGTCTGTCTGTCTGTCTGTCTGTCTGTCTGTCTGTCTGTCTGTCTGTCCCTCTGTCTCTGTCTGTCCCTCTGTCTCTGTCTGTCCCTCTGTCTCTGTCTGTCCCTCTGTCTCTCTCTCTCTCGCTCTGTCTCTCTCTCTCGCTCTGTCTCTCTCTCTCTCTCTCTCTCTCTCTCTCTCTCTCTCTCTCTCTCTCTCTCTCTCTCTCTCTCTCTCTCTGTCTCAAGGCCTCTTCTCCATGGTTAACACTGCTACAGTAATACACTGCTACAGTAATACACTGCTACAGTAACACACTGCTACAGTAACACACTGCTACAGTAACACACTGCTACAGTAACACACTGCTACAGTAACACACTGCTACAGTAGTACACTGACTGCTACAGTAACACACTGCTACAGTAACACACTGCTACAGTAATACACTGACTGCTACAGTAACACACTGCTACAGTAACACACTGCTACAGTAACACACTGCTACATTAACACACTGCTACAGTAACACACTGCTTGACCCTCACTGCTGCTGTTTCCTTTGAACCACTGTGATACTGTGTATTAACCCACCACTCCCTCCATGCCAGCTAAAACCATCACTTATCAAGGTAGTGCAAATGCTCAATGAACGTTTCAGAATACTATTTGAACCCAGGTCTATTTGTGTTAACCCTTTCACCACCAAGGCCCATCCTCCATCTAGAGAATCCACTGTTCTTAACCCTGTGTTGTCTCCCCTCTCCCTGCACAGCCCCAGACACCACAGACAAACAGCACCAAAAACAGCATAGTCACCAGCCCCAAAGGAAACGTCCCTACTCCTGTTCTGGTATTTACCTTTGATCCCTGTCTGTCTGTCTGTCTGTCTGTCTGTCTGTCTGTCTGTCTGTCTGTCTGTCTGTCTGTCTGTCTGTCTGTCTGTCTGTCTGTCTGTCTGTCTGTCTGTCTGTCTGTCTGTCTGTCTGTCTGTCTGTCTGTCTGTCCGTCCGTCCGTCCGTCCGTCCGTCCGTCCGTCCGTCCGTCCGTCCGTCCGTCCGTCTGTCGTTTAGTGTCACTTTAGATCAGCTATGGTGCTGTGCTGTCTCTGACACGTGTGGCTCTGTGTTCGTCCGTGGCTCGTCGTCGTTCTGTCACTTTAGATCAGCTATGGTGCTGTGCTGTCTCTGACACGTGTGGCTCTGTGTTCTGTCTCTGACACGTGTGGCTCTGTGTTCTGTCTCTGACACGTGTGGCTCTGTGTTCTGTCTCTGACACGTGTGGCTCTGTGTTCTGTCTCTGACACGTGTGGCTCTGTGTTCTGTCTCTGACACGTGTGGCTCTGTGTTCTGTCTCTGACACGTGTGGCTCTGTGTTCTGTCTCTGACACGTGTGGCTCTGTGTTCTGTCTCTGACACGTGTGGCTCTGTGTTCTGTCTCTGACACGTGTGGCTCTGTGTTCTGTCTCTGACACGTGTGGCTCTGTGTTCTGTCTCTGACACGTGTGGCTCTGTGTTCTGTCTCTGACACGTGTGGCTCTGTGTTCTGTCTCTGACACGTGTGGCTCTGTGTTCTGTCTCTGACACGTGTGGCTCTGTGTTCTGTCTCTGACACGTGTGGCTCTGTGTTCTGTCTCTGACACGTGTGGCTCTGCTCTGTGTTCTGTCTCTGACACGTGTGGCTCTGCTCTGTGCTCTGTCTCTGACACGTGTGGCTCTGTGTTCTGTCTCTGACACGTGTGGCTCTGTGTTCTGTCTCTGACACGTGTGGCTCTGCTCTGTGTTCTGTCTCTGACACGTGTGGCTCTGCTCTGTGTTCTGTCTCTGACACGTGTGGCTCTGCTCTGTGTTCTGTCTCTGACACGTGTGGCTCTGCTCTGTGTTCTGTCTCTGACACGTGTGGCTCTGCTCTGTGTTCTGTCTCTGACACGTGTGGCTCTGTGTTCTGTCTCTGACACGTGTGGCTCTGTGTTCTGTCTCTGACACGTGTGGCTCTGTGTTCTGTCTCTGACACGTGTGGCTCTGTGTTCTGTCTCTGACACGTGTGGCTCTGTGTTCTGTCTCTGACACGTGTGGGCTCTGTGTTCTGTCTCTGACACGTGTGGCTCTGTGTTCTGTCTCTGACACGTGTGGCTCTGTGTTCTGTCTCTGACACGTGTGGCTCTGCTCTGTGTTCTGTCTCTGACACGTGTGGCTCTGCTCTGTGTTCTGTCTCTGACACGTGTGGCTCTGCTCTGTGTTCTGTCTCTGACACGTGTGGCTCTGCTCTGTGTTCTGTCTCTGACACGTGTGGCTCTGCTCTGTGTTCTGTCTCTGACACGTGTGGCTCTGCTCTGTGTTCTGTCTCTGACACGTGTGGCTCTGCTCTGTGTTCTGTCTCTGACACGTGTGGCTCTGCTCTGTGTTCTGTCTCTGACACGTGTGGCTCTGCTCTGTGTTCTGTCTCTGACACGTGTGGCTCTGCTCTGTGTTCTGTCTCTGACACGTGTGGCTCTGCTCTGTGTTGTGGCTCTGCTCTGTGTTCTGTCTCTGACACGTGTGGCTCGGCTCTGTGTTCTGTCTCTGACACGTGTGGCTCTGTGTTCTGTCTCTGACACGTGTGGCTCTGTGTTCTGTCTCTGACACGTGTGGCTCTGTGTTCTGTCTCTGACACGTGTGGCTCTGTGTTCTGTCTCTGACACGTGTGGCTCTGCTCTGTGTTCTGTCTCTGACACGTGTGGCTCTGTGTTCTGTCTCTGACACGTGTGGCTCTGCTCTGTGTTCTGTCTCTGACACGTGTGGCTCTGCTCTGTGTTCTGTCTCTGACACGTGTGGCTCTGTGTTCTGTCTCTGACACGTGTCAGATGCGTTAAATCTGTCAAAGAGCGCTTCACTGTCATTGACTGTCACCGTGTGTCACTGTTTCCTTCAACTTTGTTGCGGTGTCTTTTATTATTGGTATTTCGCATCCAGAGACGACAGGACAGAAGCAGATATCAGAGTCTGTGGGTAGCTGTCTGTCTGTCTGTCTGTCTGTCTGTCTGTCTGTCTGTCTGTCTGTCTGTCGGTCTGTCTGTGTCTGTCTGACACGTGTGGCTCTGTGTTCTGTCTGACACGTGTGGTCTGTCTGGTCTGTCGGTCTGTCTGTGTTCTGTCGTGTCTGTGGTTCTGTCGGTCTGGCTCTGTGTCTGTCTGACACGTCTGGTCTGTCTGTGTTCTGTCGATCTGTCTGTCGTGTGGCTCTGGTTCTGTCCCTATAGCGGAGGTCTGATCTGCCATCCTGGTGTGTGATTGGTTAGTAGAGAAGCTATGTCAGGCAACCTGAGGGGGGGGGGGATTAAATATCTGTCAAAACAGGAAGACAATTGACAGATATAATGATGAATTATTATTTAGGGAGGATAAGTAAGTTAAATGACTATATCTGGTCACAACAAATCAACGGGAGGTAATTAAGCCATTAAAAGTGCTAGATGGTTTTAGACTAGTTGAAGCATGGTAGGCCTACTCCTTTATGTGGGTTGGTTTACCACATAAACTGAATATATTCACTTTTAAATCACTTAAGATAAAAAAAAGTGTCTGATAAATGTCCATATTACTCTACAACTGCCTCTCTCCTGTGATTAGGGCTACATCGGGTCCCAGTGAACAATGCCGTATCTAATAGTTGTAATAGTTACTATTACTATAGGTAATAGTTGGGTTAGGTAATAGTTGGGTTAGGTAATAGTTGGGTTAGGTAATAGTTGGGTTCTGGTAATGTGGTTGCTCTGGTTCTGGTAATAGTTGGGTTAGGTAATAGTTGGTTAGGTAATAGTTGTGTTCTGTCTAGGTAATAGTTGCTTGGGGTTAGGTAATAGTTGGGTTAGGTAATGGTTGGGTTAGGTAATAGTTGGGTTAGGTAATAGTTGGGTTCTGGTAATAGTTGGGTCTAGGTAATAGTTGGTGTTCTGGTAATAGTTGGGTCTAGGTAATAGTTGGGTTAGGTAATAGTTGGGTTAGGTAATAGTTGGGTTAGGTAATAGTTGTGGTCTACGTGTGGTAATGTTCTGTCTCTTGGGTTAGGTAATAGTTGGGTTAGGTAATAGTTGGGTTAGGTAATAGTTCAACTTTGTTAGGTAATAGTTGGTTAGGTAATAGTTGGGTTAGGTAATAGTTGGGTTAGGTAATAGTTGGGTTAGGTAATAGTTGGGTTAGGTAATAGTCTGTTGTCTGTCTGTAATGTTGTTAGGTAATAGTTGTCTGGTAGGTGTCTGTTGTTGGTCTGTTAGGTAATAGTTGGGATAGGTAATAGTTGGGTTAGGTAATAGTTGGGTTAGGTAATAGTTGGGTTAGGTAATAGTTGGGTTAGGTAATAGTTGGGATAGGTAATAGTTGGGTTAGGTAATAGTTGGGTTAGGTAATAGTTGGGTTAGGTAATAGTTGGGTTAGGTAATAGTTGGGATAGGTAATAGTTGGTAATAGTTGGGTTAGGTAATATTGGGTTAGGTAATAGTTGGGTTAGGTAATAGTTGGGTTAGGTAATAGTTGGGTTAGGTAATAGTTGGGTTAGGTAGTGGGATACAATGTTAGGTAATAGTAGTTAGGTAATAGTTGGGTTTTTAGGTAATAGTTGGGTTAGGTAATAGTTGGGTTAGGTAATAGTTGGGTTAGGTAATAGTTGGGTTAGGTAATAGTTGGGTTAGGTAATAGTTGGGTTAGGTAATAGTAATGGGTTAGGTAATAGTTGGGTTAGGTAATAGTTGGGTTAGGTAATAGTTGGGTTAGGTAATAGTTGGGTTAGGTAATAGTTGGGTTAGGTAATAGTTGGGTTAGGTAATAGTTTAGGTAATAGTTGGGTTAGGTAATAGTTGGGTTAGGTAATAGTTGGGTTAGGTAATAGTTGGGTTAGGTAATAGTTGGGTTAGGTAATAGTTGGGTTAGGTAATAGTTGGGTTAGGTAATAGTTGGGTTAGGTAATAGTTGGGTTAGGTAATAGTTGGGTTAGGTAATAGTTGGGTTAGGTAATAGTTGGGTTAGGTAATAGTTGGGTTAGGTAATAGTTAGGTAATAGTTAGGTAATAGTTGGGTTAGGTAATAGTTGGGTTAGGTAATAGTTAGGTAATAGTTAAGGTAATAGTTCTAGGTAATAGGTTAGGTAATAGTTGGGATAGGTAATAGTTGGGTTAGGTAATAGTTGGGATAGGTAATAGTTGGGTTAGGTAATAGTTGGGTTAGGTAATAGTTGGGTTAGGTAATAGTTGGGTTAGGTAATAGTTGGGTTAGGTAATAGTTGGGTTAGGTAATAGTTGGGTTAGGTAATAGTTGGGTTAGGTAATAGTTGGGTTAGGTAATAGTTGGGTTAGGTAATAGTTGGGTTAGGTAATAGTTGGGTTAGGTAATAGTTGGGTTAGGTAATAGTTGGGTTAGGTAATAGGTTAGGTAATAGTTGGGTTAGGTAATAGTTGGGTTAGGTAATAGTTGGGTTAGGTAATAGTTCGGTTAGGTAATAGTTGGGTTAGGTAATAGTTGGGTTAGGTAATAGTTGGGTTAGGTAATAGTTGTTAGGTAATAGTTGGGTTAGGTAATAGTTGGGTTAGGTAATAGTTGGGTTAGGTAATAGTTGGGTTAGGTAATAGTTGGGTTAGGTAATAGTTGGGTTAGGTAATAGTTGGGTTAGGTAATAGTTGGGTTAGGTAATAGTTGGGTTAGGTAATAGTTGGGTTAGGTAATAGTTGGGTTAGGTAATAGTTGGGTTAGGTAATAGTTGGGTTAGGTAATAGTTGGGTTAGGTAATAGTTGGGTTAGGTAATAGTTGGGTTAGGTAATAGTTGGTAATAGTTGGGGGGTAATAGTTGGGTTAGGTAATAGTTGGGTTAGGTAATAGTTAGGTAATAGTTGGGTTAGGTAATAGTTGGGTTAGGTAATAGTTGGGTTAGGTAATAGTTGGGTTAGGTAATAGTTGGGTTAGGTAATAGTTAGGTAATAGTTGGGTTAGGTAATAGTTGGGTTAGGTAATAGTTGGGTTAGGTAATAGTTGGGTTAGGTAATAGTTGGGTTAGGTAATAGTTGGGTTAGGTAATAGTTGGGTTAGGTAATAGTTGGGTTAGGTAATAGTTGGGATAGGTAATAGTTGGGTTAGGTAATAGCTAGGTAATAGGTAATAGGTTGGGTTAGGTAATAGTTGGGTTAGGTAATAGTTGGGTTAGGTAATAGTTGGGTTAGGTAATAGTTGGCATAGGTAATAGTTGGGTTAGGTAATAGTTGGGTTAGGTAATAGTTGGGTTAGGTAATAGTTGGGTTAGGTAATAGTTGGGTTAGGTAATAGTTGGGTTAGGTAATAGTTGGGATAGGTAATAGTTGGGTTAGGTAATAGTTGGGTTAGGTAATAGTTGGGTTAGGTAATAGTTGGGTTAGGTAATAGTTGGGTTAGGTAATAGTTGGGTTAGGTAATAGTTGGGTTAGGTAATAGTTAGGTAATAGTTGGGTTTGGTAATAGTTGGGTTTGGTAATAGTTAGGTAATAGTTGGGATAGGTAATAGTTGGGTTAGGTAATAGTTGGGTTAGGTAATAGTTAGGTAATAGTTGGGTTTGGTAATAGTTGGGTTTGGTAATAGTTGGGTTTGGTAATAGTTGGGTTAGGTAATAGTTGGGTTAGGTAATAGTTGGGTTAGGTAATAGTTGGGTTAGGTAATAGTTGGGTTAGGTAATAGTTGGGTTAGGTAATAGTTGTGTTAGGTAATAGTTGGGTTAGGTAATAATTAGGTCATAGTTGGGTTAGGTAATAGTTGGGAGTTAGGTAATAGTTGGGTTAGGTAATAGTTGGGTTAGGTAATAGTTGGGATAGGTAATAGTTGGGTTAGGTAATAGTTGGGTTAGGTAATAGTTGGGTTAGGTAATAGTTGGGATAGGTAATAGTTGGGATAGGTAATAGTTGGGGTAATAGTTGGGATAGGTAATAGTTGGGATAGGTAATAGTTGGGATAGGTAATAGTTGGGATAGGTAATAGTTGGGTTAGGTAATAGTTAGGTAATAGTTGGGTTAGGTAATAGTTGGGTTAGGTAATGGTTAGGTAATAGTTGGGTTAGGTAATAGTTGGGTTAGGTAATAGTTGGGTTAGGTAATAGTTGGGTTAGGTAATATTTGGGATAGGTAATAGTTGGGTTAGGTAATAGTTAGGTAATAGTTGGGTTAAGTAATAGTTGGGTTAGGTAATAGTTGGGATAGGTAATAGTTGGGTTAGGTAATAGTTGGGTAATAGTTAGGCTAGGTCATTTTAAACTTCTCACCCTCCCTAAACCTCCCTAACCCTCCCTCCCTCCATAACCTTCCCTCCCTCCCTTCCTCACCTCCCTAACCCTCCCTCCCTCCATAACCTTCCTTCCCTCCCTCCCTCCCTCCCTATCCCTCCCTTCCTCACCTCCCTAACCCTCCCTCCCTCCCTCCCTAACCTTCCCAACTTCCCTAAGTATCCCTCCCTAGCCTTCCCACCCTCCATAACCCTCCTTCCCTCCCTCCCTCCCTCCCTAACCTTCCCTCCCTCCCCCTACGTCCTCAATCTGCAGTTAAACCCCAGGTACTTTGTTCTCTTCTCTCTCCCCATCTCCCAAACTGTTGTCCAGGGCAACGGTTGTCATGACGACAATGTCATAATCATGTAGGAGACAGCTGGCTGGTGATTGGTCATCGGAAGGTGTCACTTTCTGGGGAGAGTGCTTGGAATGGTGTGGGGGAAAGTGTGTGTGTGCCTGTGTGTGTGATGCGTGTCAAATGAGGCTTCTAATAGAACTGTTGAGGGGAGATGGGAGGGGAGATAGGGAGGGAGGGAAAGAGGGAGGGAGGGAGGGAGGGAGAGGGAGGGAGGGGAGAAAAAAAGGGGTCCTGTCATGGTGTAATGGCATTGTAGAGTAGCTTTTACCTCACTCAGCGTGACAGCACCGGAAACTCTTCTGTAAACAGTAAACCCACTTAGCAGCAGATGCTGATGTGCCTACTACAGTACAGAACAACCCCGACTGGGTTGAAGTATACGGCCTTCGTTGACTCATAGTCGTCTCCTGTTAAGTAGAAAACACACCGTGCCGACGAGGGGCTTAAGGTAGAGGATGGCCGGCTGTGAACAGTGGCGATTCAACACGGATAAGTAGAGTCATTGGGAAGGAACAGATCTGACATGTGTCCCTGTATTACCACATGTTATGTGTCCGACAGAAACAGTTGAGTCAAGAGGTTGTGGTTGTGGCTTCTTCATAATGTTCTCTATGGTGTACTGTACACTATGTGCTTTTGTGGGGCGCAACGTTCCTGCAGGGTTTCTGTGAGGGTCTGCTGCATACACTTTTGTGTATTTGTGTAAAATATATGTGTTTTCAGACATGTCTCTGACGATTGTGTGTGTGTGTGTGTGTGTGTGTGTGTGTGTGTGTGTGTGTGTGTGTGTGTGTGTGTGTGTGTGTGTGTGTGTGTGTGTGTGTGTGTGTGTGTGTGTGTGTGTGTGTGTGTGTGTGTGTGTGTGTGTGTGTGTGTGTGTGTGTGTGTGTGAGAGAGAGTGGGTAAGTAGAGCTCTGCAGAATGGTTAGCAGACATGGTGTGTTTGTAACTTTTACCCAGAGTTCTCTCTGACCGTTCAAGCCATGTTCCTCTCCTCTGGCTCAGCGCGAGCATGTGTGTGTGTGTTTTTTAAATTGATTCAAAATTACAGTCCTCAGCTCATCCACCCCTCAACTCTATCACTCCAGAAGAATCTCTTCCAGTTTTAACCAGTTTTCTCACCTTTTGCTTTGACCTCATCTGACATACAGCGCAATCAGAAAGTATTCAGACCCCTTGACCTTTTCTACATGTTGTTATGTTACAGCCTTATTCTAAAATGGATTAAATCAATTTGGTTCCTCATCAATCTATTATGAAAAAGAGAAAACAGGTTTTTATACAATTTAGCAAATGTATTGAAAATAAATCAACAGAAATACCTTATTTACATAAGTATTCAGACTCCTTGCTATGAGACTCGAAATTGAGCTCAGGTGCATCCTGTTTCTGTCATGGTTCCACGTGTCACCAGAGGACAGCAGAGACCGTCCTAGAGACATTAAGGACACTCAGGTTGTCATGGTTCCACGTGTCACCAGAGGACAGCAGAGACCGTCCTAGAGACATTAAGGACACTCAGGTTGTCATGGTTCCACGTGTCACCAGAGAACAGCAGAGACCGTCCTAGAGACATTAACAACACTCAGGTTGTCATGGTTCCACGTGTCACCAGAGGACAGCAGAGACCGTCCTAGAGACATTAAGGACACTCAGGTTGTCATGGTTCCACCTGTCACCAGAGGACAGCAGAGACCGTCCTAGAGACATTAACGACACTCAGGTTGTCATGGTTCCACGTGTCACCAGAGGACAGCAGAGACCGTCCTAGAGACTAGAGGTTGACATTAACAACCGTCCACTCAGGTTGTCATGGTTCCACTCAGGTTGTCATGGTTCCAGAGGACAGCAGAGACCGTCCTAGAGACATTAACAACACTCAGGTTGTCATGGTTCAGAGGACACCGTGACACTCAGGTTGTCCAGAGGACAGCAGAGACCGTCCTAGAGACATTAACGACACTCAGGTTGTCATGGTTCCACGTGTCACCAGAGGACAGCAGAGACCGTCCTAGAGACATTAACGACACTCAGGTTGTCATGGTTCCACGTGTCACCAGAGAACAGCAGAGACCGTCCATTAGTAACGACACTCAGGTTGTCATGGTTCCACGTGTCACCAGAGAACAGCAGAGACCGTCCTAGAGACATTAAGGACACTCAGGTTGTCATGGTTCCACGTGTCACCAGAGGACAGCAGAGACCGTCCTAGAGAGGTTGTCATGGTTCCACGTGTCACAGAGGACACTCAGGTTGTCATGGTTCCACGTGTCACCAGAGGACAGCAGAGACCGTCCTAGAGACATTAACAACACTCAGGTTGTCATGGTTCCACGTGTCACCAGAGGACAGCAGAGACCGTCCTAGAGACATTAACGACACTCAGGTTGTCATGGTTCCACGTGTCACCAGAGGACAGCAGAGACCGTCCTAGAGACATTAAGGACACTCAGGTTGTCATGGTTCCACGTGTCACCAGAGGACAGCAGAGACCGTCCTAGAGACATTAAGGACACTCAGGTTGTCATGGTTCCACGTGTCACCAGAGGACAGCAGAGACCGTCCTAGAGACATTAACAACACTCAGGTGTGTCTTATTTACTCATGATGATTTCCCAGTTAAAAAATGTGTGTTTTCCAGAAGATTGAATTGTTCACCGTGTGCATTTGTTTCCTGACTGAGTTCGAGACTTAGTGTTTGTTGTTTTTCAAGTGTACTGTGATATTGCGGTTACCGTTTCTCAGTAAAATATTATGTTTATCCTTAACCACTGATTCCTTGTGTGGTCTCTTATCTTCGCCAACCTCACCACGTCACAGTTTCCATGGATCATCCTTGAGATGTTTCTACAACTTAATTGGAGTCCACCTCTGGTAAATTCAGTTGATTGGACATGATTTGGAAAGGCCAAGCCATGAGGTCAAAGGAATTGTCCATAGAGCTCCGAGACAGGATTGTGTTGAGGCACAGATCTGGGGAAGGGTACCAAAAATGTCTGTAGCATTGAAGGTCCACAAGAACCCAGTGGTCTCCATCATTCTTAAATGGAGGAAGTTTGTAGTTCAAAGACTCTTCCTAGAGCTGGCCACCCGACCAAACTGAGCAATCAACGGAGAAGGGCCTTGGTCAGGGAGGTGACCATGAACCCGATGGTCACTCTGACAGAGCTTCAGAGTTCCTCTGTGGAGATGGGAGAACCTTCCAGAAGGACAACCATCTCTGCAGCACTCAAACCAATCAGGCCGTTATGGTAGAGTGGCCAGACGGAAGCCACTCCTCAGTAAAAGGCACTCTCAGACCGTGAGAAACAAGATTCTCTGGTCTGATGAAACCAAGATTGAACTCTTTGGCCTGAATGCCAAGTGTCACGTCTGGAGGAAACCTGGCACCATCACTACGGTGAAGCATGGTGGTGGCAGCATCATGCTGTGGGGATGTTTATAAGCGGCAGGGACTGGGAGACTAGTCCGGATCGAAAGAAAGATGGCGCAAATGGTGCAAAGTACAAAGAGATCATTGATGAAAACCTGCTCCAGAGCGCTCAGGACCTCAGACTGGGGCGAAGGTTCACCTTCCAACAGGACAACGACCCTAAGCACACAGCCACGATAACGCAGGAGTGGCTTCGGGACAAGTCTCTGAATGTCATTGAGTTGCCCAGCCAGAGCCCGGACTTGAACTTGATCTCTCGCTGGAGAGACCTGAAAATAGCTGTGCCGCTGCCCCCCCCCCATCCAACCTGACAGAGTTTGAGAGGATCTGCAGAGAAGAATGGGAGAAATTCCCCAAATACAGGTGTGCCAAGCTTGTAGTGTCATACACAAGAAGACTCAGTGCTGTAATCGCTACCAAAGATGCTTCAACAAAGTACTGAGTAAAGGGTCTGATTACTGAAGTAAATGTGATATTTCAGTTATTTATTTGTTATAGATTTTCAAAGATTTCTAAAAATCTGTTTTTGCTTTGTCATGATGAGATATTGTGATGTCATTATGGGGTATTGTGTGTAGATTGATGAGGGAAAAAAACGATTTTAATGAATTTTAGAATAAGGTCAAGGGGTCTAAATACTTCCTGAATGTACTGTAAACATACCTTCAACCTCATCTGACCTACATATACAGACCTTCAACCTCATCTGACCTACATATACAGACCTTCAACCTCATCTGACCTACATATACAGACCTTCAACCTCATCTGACCTACATATACAGACCTTCAACCTCATCTGACCTAGATATACAGACTTCAACCTCATCTGACCTACATATACAGACCTTTAACCTCATCTGACCTACAGTACCAGTGAAAGGTTGGACACACCTACTCATTCAAGGGTTTTTCTTTATTTTTTAACTATTTTCTACAGTGAAGAATATTAGTGAAGACATCAAAACTATGAATGAACACATATGGAATCATGTAGTAACTAAAAAAGTGTTAAACAAATCAAAATATATTTTAGATTTGAGATTCTTCTAAGTGGCCACCCTTTTCCTTGATGACCGCTTTGCACACGCTTTGCATTATCTCAACCAGTTTCATGAGGTAGTCACCTTTGCACACTCTGGCCATTCTCTCAACCAGCTTCACCTGGAATGCTTTTCCAACAGTTTTGAAGGATTTCCCACGTATGCTGAGCACTTTCTGGGTGCTTTTCCTTCACTCTGCGATCCAACTCATCGCAAACCATCTCAATTGGGTTGATGTTGGGTGATTGTTGAGGCCAGGTCATCTGATGCAGCACTCCATCACCCTCCTTCTTCGTCAAATAGCCCTTTTACACAGTTGATGTTGAGATGTGTCTGTCACTTGAAGCATTTATTTGGGCTGCAATCTGAGGTGCATTTAATTGCTGATTTCTGAGGCTGGTAACTCTAATGAACTTATCCTCTGCGGCAGAGGTAACTCTGGGTCTTCCATTCCTGTGGCGGTCCTCATGAGAGCCAGTTTCATCATAGCGCTTGATGTTTTTTGCAACTGCACTTGAAGAAACTTGAAAAGTTCTTGAAAATTTCCATATTGACTGACCTTCATGTCTTAAAGTACTGATGAACGCTTGTTTCTCTTTGCTTATTTGAGTTGTTCTTCATAATATGGACTTGGTCTTTTACCAAATAGGGCCATCTTCTGTATACCACCCCTACCTTGTCACAACACAACTGCTTGGCTCTAATGCATTAAGAAGGAAAGAAATTCCACAAATGAACTTTTAACAAGGCACACCTGTTAATTGACATGCATTCCAGGTGACTACCTCACGAAGCTGGTTGAGAGAATGACAAGAGTGTGCAAAGCTGTCATCAAGGCAAAGGGTGGCTACTTTTGAAGAATCTCAAATATAAACTATGTTTTGATTTGTATATCACTTTTGTTGGTTACTACATGATTCCATATGTGTCATTTCATAGTTTTGATGATTCCAGAAAATATTAAACAATAAAGAAAAACCCTTGAATCAGTAGGCGTGTCCAAACGTTTGACTGGTACTGTACACACACACCTTTATCCTCATCTGACCTACATACATACATACTGTTCACATCTTTAACCTCATCTGACCTACATACATACATACTGTTCACACCTTTATCCTCATCTGACCTACATACATACTGTTCACATCTTTATCCTCATCTGACCTACATACATACATACTGTTCACATCTTTATCCTCATCTGACCTACATACATACTGTTCACATCTTTAACCTCATCTGACCTACATACATACTGTTCACATCTTTAACCTCATCTGACCTACATACATACTGTTCACATCTTTATCCTCATCTGACCTACATACATACATACTGTTCACATCTTTATCCTCATCTGACCTACATACATACTGTTCACATCTTTATCCTCATCTGACCCATACATACATACTGTTCACATCTTTATCCTCATCTGACCTATCTTTATACTGACCTACATACATGTTCACATCTTTATCCTCATCTGACCTACATACATACTGTTCACATCTTTAACCTCATCTGACCCTACATACTGTTCACATCTTTATCCTCATCTGACCTACATACATACTGTCCACATCTTTATCCTCATCTGACCCTCATCTGACATCTTTAACCTCATCTGACCTACATACATACTGTTCACATCTTTAACCTCATCTGACCTACATACATACATACTGTTCACATCTTTAACCTCATCTGACCTACATACATACTGTTCACATCTTTATCCTCATCTGACCTACATACATACTGTTCACATCTTTATCCTCATCTGACCTACATACATACTGTTCACATCTTTAACCTCATCTGACCTACATACATACTGTTCACACCTTTATCCTCATCTGACCTACATACATACATACTGTTCACATCTTTAACCTCATCTGACCTACATACATACTGTTCACATCTTTAACCTCATCTGACTACATACATACATACTGTTCACATCTTTAACCTCATCTGATCTTTAACCTCATCTACATACATACTGTTCACATCTTTATCCTCATCTGACCTACATACATACTGTTCACATCTTTAACCTCATCTGACCTACATACATACTGTCCACATCTTTATCCTCATCTGTTATTTTTCTCTTTCTCTCTACCTGTTTTCCTTCCTCACTCTTTCTTTGTCTTTCTATTCATCTCTCTCACTCTCCTTTGCTTTCTTTCTCCATCTCTCCCCATCTCTCTCTCTCTTTCTCTCTCTCCATCTCTCCTTCCATCTATCTTTACCTCCATCCCTCTCTTTTTGTAGGAGGCTCAGACCACTGTTATCCATAATCCAATGGATGGAACTAAGGTACACCCCCCTCTCTTCTCTTCTCTTCTCCGGTCCCCTCCTCTCCTGTCCCCCTCGCCTGTCCGCCCTCTCCTGTCCTGTCCTGTCCTCTCCCCCTGTTCTCTCCTCTCTTCTCTTCTCCTGTCCTCTCTTCTCCTCTCCTGTCCCCCTCTCCTGTCCTGTCCTGTCCTCTCTTCTCCTCCCCTGTCCTCTCTTCTCCTCTCTTCTCCTCTCTTCTCTGTCTCTCCCGCCCCCCTCTCTTGTCCTCTCTCCTGTCCTGCCCTGTCCTCTCTCTCTTCTCCTCTCCTCTCCTGTCCTGCCCTGTCTCTCTTCTCTCTCTTCTCCTCTCCTCTCCTCTCCTCTCCTCCCTCTCCTCTCCTGTCCTGCCCTCTCCTCTCTTCTTCTCTCTCTCTCTCCTCTCCTTCTGTCCTCTCCTGTCCTCCTCTCCTCTCCTCTCCTCTCCTCTCCTCTCCTCTCCTCTCCTCTCCTCTCCTCTCCTCTCCTCTCCTCTCCTCTCCTCTCCTCTCCTCTCCTCTCCTCTCCTCTCCTCTCCTCTCCTCTCCTCTCCTCTCTTCTCTTCTCTTCTCTTCTCTTCTCTTCTCTCCTCTCCTGTCTCTTCTCTTCTCTTCTCTTCTCTTCTCTTCTCTTCTCTTCTCTTCTCTCTCTTCTCTTCTCTTCTCTTCTCTTCTCTCCTCTCCTGTCCTGTCCTCTCTTCTCTTCTCTTCTCCTGTCCTCTCTTCTCCTTTACTCTCCTTCCCTCTCCTCCTGTCCTCACTTCTCCTCTCCTCCCCTGTTCTCTCCTGTCCTCCCATTCGTCTGTTCTGTTTTATATTTTTCCCCCCTTTCTGCGTCTTTGTGTCCGGGTCATCACAGAGGCCTGTGCTGTGTCATCACAGAGCCGTGTACTGTGTCATCACAGAGCCGTGTGCTGTGTCATCACAGAGCCATGTGCTGTGTCATCACAGAGCCAGAGCCGTGTGCTGTGTCATCACAGAGCCGTGTGCTGTGTCATCACAGAGCCGTGTGCTGTGTCATCACAGAGCCGTGTGCTGTGTCATCACAGAGCCGTGTGCTGTGTCATCACAGAGCCGTGTGCTGTGTCATCACAGAGCCGTGTGCTGTGTCATCACAGAGCCGTGTACTGTGTCATCACAGAGCCGTGTGCTGTTTGTGTGTAATTCTGCACAGTTATTTATGTTTTATCCAGCAGCCCGCCCAGCACAGTCCCTCCCTAACAGCGTGTGTGTAGGTGTGTGTGTGTGTGTGTGTTTGAGTGAAGACCATTTTTAAAACACTAATGTCAACTGGAAACAAATGGTTTGTTCGGTTGAACTTTGATAAAAAAATAGTAGCATATTGAGTTAATTGAATGTGCTCAATATTAGTCTCTACACTCTTAGAGAAAAAGGTGCTTTCTAGAACCTAATAGGGTCCTTCTGCTGTCCCCATAGGAGAACCCTTTGAAGAAGCCTTATTGGTTCCAGGTAGAACCCTTCCCACAGAGGGTTCTACCTGGAACCAAAAAGGGGTATCCTATGGGGACAGTCGAGAACCCTTTTGAAACCTTTTTTTCCTAAGAGTGTATAGTTCTTCAGGGACTTGCCTGTGCTACTGACCGTAACGGACAGACTTACAAAGCATACAGTATGTTTGTTTGTACCTCGCATTCACTAATCTTTCAAATCAAACCACTAAATTTCAACCCCTTGATGTTTTACTGAGGTACAAAGTGACTTAACACTGAGGCAAACCCTTACAGAATTTAATATGTCCCTAAGGGTGTGTGTCACGACTCCTACCGAAGGTGGCTCCTCTTCCTGTTCGGGTGGCGCTCGGCGGTCGTCGTCACCGGCCTACTAGCTGCCACTGATCCTTTTTCCCCCCTTGTCTGTTGATTAGTTACACCTGTGTTTAGTTAGGTTGGTTGGGCTTTATTATCCAGCCTCTGGGTGTGCAGGATCATTTTCAGTGTACGATTGTGCACGACTGTAGGTCACGCTTGTCCGTGTACGTGTGTATTTTCTGGACTGTTTAGTTCCCCGTGTTTTTGGGGCATTCGTTTGGGTTGGCGTCGTTTTCACCGGTGTTTCACCGGCACACAATGTTTCACCGGTTTTCACCGGTTGGCGTCGTTTTCACCGGTGTGGTGAATTAAAAGTATCGCTACCCTGAACTCTCTGCTTCCTGCGCCTGACTTCTTCCTCCACTACACCCCGGGCATTACAGTGTGTGTGTGCGGGGGTGTGGGTGAAACATTGTCCCCATGTGGCCTAACTGCACCAAACCTACAGGACTTATGTAACAGCCTGAAATCTACCGTGGCCCCTGTGGGATAGTCAACAGCTTCTGCTCTGCTTCCTCCCTTGGTTGGCCCTGTGAGCGTCTACAGTGTTTGTGTTCATACCATACTGGAGCATCTGTAGCCTGTATTTATCTACTGGTTTCATTACCATCTCTCCCTTGTCTATTTGTCTTTCTATCTATCAATCTGTTTGTCAGTGACACAGTTCTTGTGTTATATGTAGCCTATACAGTAGATCTACTATCTACTATCTGTGTCCTTAAATGGCTCCTTTTTCTATGTAGTGCACTCCTTTTGACTAGGGTCCATCAGGTAGTGCACTAGGCCCATAGGGCTCTGGTCAAAAGTAGTGCACTATATACTGTGGGGAATAGGGCTTGATTTGGGACGAATCCTACGTCTGGGAGGAGAATAACAAGCCGGGTCTAATAGAATTGTAATGGTCGTATCACACATTTATCTACGGTGTTGATTAGGTCAGTTCATATCAGGAATTTGTGAATTTTGTTGTTCAGAATGATTTTGGGGTTCAGAATTCCGCATGCGCGCACACACACACACACACACACACACACACACACACACACACACACACACACACACACACACACACATACACACACACACACACACACACACACACACACACACACACACACACACACACACACACACACACACACACACACACACACACACACACACACACACACACACACACACACACACACACACACACACACACACACACACACACACACACACACACACACTCGCACAGGTGACCTATTCTCTCTTCCTCACGAGACACACACTCCATCACACACTCTCCTCTGTGGAATTCTCCAGTGTAGAAGTTTTCCAAATGAGACCAGCGTATCCATGTCCTACCACGGGAATATAAAGCCCTTTAAATACACTAATTGGAAATCAGAGCTCCTTAGTCTGAATTCCAAACAGCACCTTATTCCCTAAAGAGTGCAATGAGTTTGACCAGGGCTCATAGGGTTTTGGTCAAAAGTAGTGCACTAAGTAGGGAATAGGGTGCCATGCAGGCCCGAAGTCTTAAACTCTTCCTCTGGCAGGTCAGGGGGGAGAGACACAGCATCCTGTGGAGAGCAACACATTACAGGTTACTGGGGGAATGGAAGAGATTAATGTAGGGGAATGGATGAGATTAACGTAGGGGAATGGATGAGATTAATGTAGGGGAATGGATGAGATTAATGTAGGGGAATGGATGAGATTAATGTAGGGGAATGGATGAGATTAATGTAGGGGAATGGATGAGATTAATGTAGGGGAATGGATGAGATTAATGTAGGGGAATGGATGAGATTAATGTTGGGGAATGGATGAGATTAATGTAGGGGAATGGATGAGATTAATGTAGGGGAATGGATGTCACATTGATTCAACACGGATTCTAGATCATATTTCTATGACCGAAGTGAGCAGGAGGGGAGGAAGCTGTAGGTGTGAATTAATGTTTCCTCAGGCAAGGCAACGCAAGGCCGTGTTAACACCCACACTCTGGTGGTATTAGGCACGCGCGTGCGCATGCACGCTCACACACACATACATGTACACACACACAGGTGGTATAGGGCTGTAGTGAAATTAACTGTAAGGGAATGAGTGGAAGGGGGCAGGCTGAGGTCAGAGGTTGGATCCTGAAGACATGCTGCTTTCTTAGGGATGCCCATGGGTGGGTTAACTGCTGCTTTCTTAGAGATGCCCATGGGTGGGTTAACTGCTGCTTTCTTAGAGATGCCCGTGGGTGGGTTAAAGGTCAAGGTCTACTCTAAGATGTGCTGTGTTGAAGTCAAGGTCTAGTCTAAGATGTGTTGTGTTGAAGTCAAGGTCTACTCTAAGATGTGTTGAAGTCAAGTTCTAGTCTAAGATGTGTTGTGTTGAAGTCAAGGTCTACTCTAAGATGTGTTGTGTTGAAGTCAAGGTCTAGTCTAAGATGTGTTGAAGTCAAGGTCTAGTCTAAGATGTGTTGTGTTGAAGTCAAGGTCTACTCTAAGATGTGTTGAAGTCAAGGTCTAGTCTAAGATGTGTTGTGTTGAAGTCAAGGTCTACTCTAAGATGTGTTGAAGTCAAGGTCTAGTCTAAGATGTGTTGTGTTGAAGTCAAGGTCTACTCTAAGATGTGTTGAAGTCAGGCTCTAGTCTAAGATGTGTTGAAATCAAGGTCTAGTCTAAGATGTGTTGTGTTGAAGTCAAGGTCTACTCTAAGATGTGTTGAAGTCAGGGTCTAGTCTAAGATGTGTTGAAGTCAAGGTCTAGTCTAAGATGTGTTGTGTTGAAGTCAAGGTCTACTCTAAGATGTGTTGAAGTCAAGGTCTACTCTAAGATGTGTTGTGTTGAAGTCAAGGTCTACTCTAAGATGTGTTGAAGTCAAGGTCTACTCTAAGATGTGTTGAAGTCAGGGTCTAGTCTAAGATGTGTTGAAGTCAAGGTCTAGTCTAAGATGTGTTGTGTTGAAGTCAAGGTCTACTCTAAGATGTGTTGTGTTGAAGTCAAGGTCTACTCTTAAGATGTGTTGAAGTCAAGGTCTACTCTAAGATGTGTTGTGTTGAAGTCAAGGTCTACTCTAAGATGTGCTGTGTTGAAGTCAAGGTCTTATTTCAATTCAACCAAAAAACAACAACATAGACTTACAGGTTAATTGTCAGTTACATACTCTAAGATGTGTTGTGTTGAAGTCGGGGCCTGTTCATTGTGTTGAAGTCAAGGCCTGTTCATTGTGTTGAAGTCAAGGCCTGTTCATTGTGTTGAAGTCAAGGCCTGTTCATTGTGTTGAAGTCTGGGCCTGTTCATTGTGTTGAAGTCTGGGCCTGTTCATTGTGTTGAAGTCTGGGCCTGTTCATTGTGTTGAAGTCTGGGCCTGTTCATTGTGTTGAAGTCTGGGCCTGTTCATTGTGTTGAAGTCTGGGCCTGTTCATTGTGTTGAAGTCTGGGCCTGTTCATTGTGTTGAAGTCTGGGCCTGTTCATTGTGTTGAAGTCTGGGCCTGTTCATTGTGTTGAAGTCTGGGCCTGTTCATTGTGTTGAAGTCTGGGCTTTTTCATTGTGTTGAAGTCTGGGCCTGTTCATTGTGTTGAAGTCAAGGCCTGTTCATTGTGTTGAAGTCTGGGCCTGTTCATTGTGTTAATTGTTCATTGTGTTATAGTCTGGGCCTGTTATAGTCTGGGCCTGTTCATTGTGTTGAAGTCTGGGCCTGTTCATTGTGTTGAAGTCTGGGCTTTTTCATTGTGTTGAAGTCTGGGCCTGTTCATTGTGTTGAAGTCAAGGCCTGTTCATTGTGTTGAAGTCAAGGCCTGTTCATTGTGTTGAAGTCTGGGCCTGTTCATTGTGTTGAAGTCTGGGCCTGTTCATTGTGTTGAAGTCTGGGCCTGTTCATTGTGTTGAAGTCTGGGCCTGTTCATTGTGTTGAAGTCTGGGCTTTTTCATTGTGTTGAAGTCTGGGCTTTTTCATTGTGTTGAAGTCTGGGCCTGTTCATTGTGTTGAAGTCAAGGCCTGTTCATTGTGTTGAAGTCTGGGCCTGTTCATTCATTGTGTTATAGTCTGGGCCTGTTCATT
>NC_060177.1:85401344-85418844 GCF_021184085.1 Oncorhynchus gorbuscha | reverse complement strand
ACTGTACTATTCTGGTACATAGCACTAGAGAAGAGCTCTGATAGGCTACTGTACATAGCACTAGAAACGAGCTCTGATAGGCTACTGTACATAGCACTAGAGGAGAGCTCTGATAGGCTACTGTACTATTCTGGTACATAGCACTAGAGAAGAGCTCTGATAGGCTACTGTACATAGCACTAGAGGAGAGCTCTGATAGGCTACTGTACTATTCTGGTACATAGCACTAGAGAAGAGCTCTGATAGGCTACTGTACTATTCTGGTACATAGCACTAGAGACGAGCTCTGATAGGCTACTGTACATAGCACTAGAAACGAGCTCTGATAGGCTACTGTACATAGCACTAGAGACGAGCTCTGATAGGCTACTGTACATAGCACTAGAAACGAGCTCTGATAGGCTACTGTACATAGCACTAGAGACGAGCTCTGATAGGCTACTGTACATAGCACTAGAAACGAGCTCTGATAGGCTACTGTACATAGCACTAGAGACGAGCTCTGATAGGCTACTGTACATAGCACTAGAAAAGAGCTCTGATAGGCTACTGTACATAGCACTAGAAACGAGCTCTGATAGGCTACTGTACATAGCACTAGAGACGAGCTCTGATAGACGTACTGTTAGTGTACTGTTACTGTGCCATAGTGTTTTGTAGCAAAATGCTTATCAACGTGATATTAAATTAACGTGTGTGACAGTGAAGAGTCGCCTGTTGCGATCAGCTGTATTTGCTTGATGTTTATTTTAAGTTTCTGGATCGTTGAACTTTGCAGAATGCATCCTCCTGTCCTGTATGTTCCTGTGTTTTATACTCTCTGAATAGCAGAACACTTGTTGCTCTTCCCCCAGTGTAGTAGCCGATCCAATATTCCTACATGTAACAGGCGTCACTGTGCTAGCTTAGCGGTATAGCTTCCTTCACTGTGCTAGCTTAGCGGTATAGCTTCCTTCACTGTGCTAGCTTAGCAGTATAGCTTCCTTCACTGTGCTAGCTTAGCGGTATAGCTTCCTTCACTGTGCTAGCTTAGCGGTATAGCTTCCTTCACTGTGCTAGCTTAGCAGTATAGCTTCCTTCACTGTGCTAGCTTAGCGGTATAGCTTCCTTCACTGTGCTAGCTTAGCGGTATAGCTTCCTTCACTGTGCTAGCTTAGCGCTATAGCTTCCTTTACTGTGCTAGCTTAGCAGTGTAGCTTCCTTCACTGTGCTAGCTTACCGCTATAGCTTCCTTCACTGTGCTAGCTTAGCAGTGTAGCTTCCTTCACTATGCTAGCTTAGCGGTATAGCTTCGTTCACTGTGCAAGCTTAGCGGCTTCTGGGTTCAGCGGGAACTGTGTCAAGACGCAGTGCGGCTTGCCTGGGTTGTGTTTCGGAGGACGCACGGCTCTCGACCTTCTCCTCTCCCGAGTCCGTACGGGAATTGCAGCGATGAGACAAGACTGTAACTACCAATTATATATCACGAATTGGGAAGAAAAAAAGAAAGAGAACTTGAGTAGCCAAATAAGACCACCGGCAGGCCAAATTCGGCACGTAGAACGCCAGTTGGGCAACGCTGCCCTATATAGTGAAATACTTTTGACCAGATCTCAGATAAAAAACAGTGCACTATAAAGGGAAAAGTAAACAGAGCCCTGGTCAAAAGTAGTGCACTCTGTAGGGAATAGGGTGCCATTTCATCCATAGTAATTATCACCATGATCATAATTATCATCCTGGATAATTAACCTCTGTAATAAACCACAGAACCAATTAGCTTATTAACATTCAACCACAACAAAGACATCAGGGGAGATGGAAAATCCAGCGGAGGTGTTTAATGCATCGAGTCTACTGATACATCCCAAATGGCTCCCTATCCCCTATGGGTCCTTGTCAAACGTAGCAGTGTTTAGGGAACAGGCTGCCATTTGGAACGTAACCAAGGTAGATTTAAAATCGTTAGTGGGTGTTTATTTGCTTTCCATTTACCTCCTACATGTTGTGATTCATTCATTTAGCTTTTTTTCCATCCATCTCTTCCCATTGTTCTGTCTGGTGTGTGTGTGTGTGTGTGTGTGTGTGTGTGTGTGTGTGTGTGTGTGTGTGTGTGTGTGTGTGTGTGTGTGTGTGTGTGTGTGTGTGTGTGTGTGTGTGTGTGTGTGTGTGTGTGTGTGTGTGTGTGTGTGTGTGTGTGTGTGTGTGTGTGTGTGTGTGAGAGAGTTTAGACAGTTCAGTTAAGACTGTCAGCCTGACACTCCTGCCCCCCAGCCACAGGTCCCCCCCCCACGCACAATTACGCTTAAACGCACACACACGTATGTATAAATGCTCACACACACAGACATGCTCTTACATTCAACCCTGGTTGACTCACTGCGTTTACTCACTGAGTGACTTACTGAGTGACTTACTGAGTGACTTACTGAGTGACTTACTGAGTGACTTACTGAGTGACTTACTGAGTGACTTACTGAGTGACTTACTGAGTGGCATACCGAGTGACTTACTGAGTGACTTACCGAGTGACTTACCGAGTGACTTACCGAGTGACTTACTGAGTGACTTACTGAGTGACATACCGAGTGACTTACTGAGTGACTTATGGCTAACACACCCCTTGTGTTTTCACCATCACAACTTATAGAACACTTTCTGAATGATGTAGCTTGAGTGAACCCAGGTCCTTCTGAATGATGTAGCTTGAGTGAACCCAGGTCTTTCTGAATGATGTAGCTTGAGTGAACCCAGGTCTTTCTGAATGATGTAGCTTGAGTGAACCCAGGTCCTTCTGAATGATGTAGCTTGAGTGAACCCATGTCTTTCTGAATGATGTAGCTTGAGTGAACCCATGTCCTTCCAAATGATGTAGCTTGAGTGAACCCAGGTCCTTCTGAATGATGTAGCTTGAGTGAACCCATGTCCTTCCGAATGATGTAGCTTGAGTGAACCCAGGTCCTTCTGAATGATGTAGCTTGAGTGAACCCATGTCCTTCCAAATGATGTAGCTTGAGTGAACCCATGTCTTTCCAAATGATGTAGCTTGAGTGAACCCAGGTCCTTCTGAATGATGTAGCTTGAGTGAACCCATGTCTTTCTGAATGATGTAGCTTGAGTGAACCCATGTCCTTCCGAATGATGTGGCTTGGTCCTTCTGAATCATGAATGATGTAGCTTGAGTGAACCCAGGTTATCCTTCCTCTTTTCTTCACTAGTCGCCAGTGTTAATATCAAACAATCATGTCTAACAACTGTTGTGAATAAAGCCTGTATTATACAAATATGAGTAGAGACATTTACATTTACATTTAAGTCATTTAGCAGACGCTCTTATCCAGAGCGACTTACAAATTGGTGCATTCACCTTATGACATCCAGTGGAACAGTCACTTTACAATAGTGCATCTAAATCTTAAAGGGGAGAGGGAATACTTATCCTACATCACATTGTCTAACAAAAACTAGCCTATAAATTATAACTTAGCCTAGCATGAAAAAGCTGGCCTCATGTGTAGAGAGATTTAGAGATGTACACACTACTCTGTTTCTCATCCCTCACTCCTCTCTCTATCTCCAATCCCTTCATCCCCCTCTCCTGTCGTTCCGTTTTGAGCCTTCTAAGCTGTATGTGTAGCGGCTCACTGTCTCCCACTGGTGGACACAGACAGAACAGCATCACAGTCCCAATGGTGCATGTCTCCCTCTTGTGGACACAGACGGAACAGCATCACAGTCCCAATGGCGCATGTCTCCCTCTTGTGGCCACAGACAGAACAGCATCACAGTCCCAATGGTGCATGTCTCCTTCTTGTGGACACAGACGGAACAGCATCACAGTCCCAACATATCTCCCTCTTGTCAGACAGAACAGCATCACAGTCCCAATGGCGCATGTCTCCCTCTTGTTCACAGTCCCAATGGGACACAGACAGAACAGCATCACAGTCCCAAATGGCGCATGTCTCCCTCTTGTGGACACAGACAGAACAGCATCACAGTCCCAATGGCGCATGTCTCCCTCTTGTGGCCACAGACAGAACAGCATCACAGTCCCAATGGTGCATGTCTCCTTCTTGTGGACACAGACAGAACAGCATCACAGTCCCAATGGTGCATGTCTCCTTCTTGTGGACACAGACGGAACAGCATCACAGTCCCAATGGCGCATGTCTCCCTCTTGTGGACACAGACAGAACAGCATCCCAGTCCCAATGGCGCATGCATGGATTCTGTTTCAGCTCTTTCTCCTTTTTGGCATGCAGTTTGTCGGTGAAGATCTGTTCTGTTCTCTTTTATTTGATTCATATTCATTGCCTCCCTTCCTCCCTCCTTGCCTCTCTCTCCCTCCCTCCCTCCTTGCCCCTCTCTCCCTCCCTCCTTGCCCCTCTCTCCCTCCCTCCTTGCCCCTCTCTCCCTCCCTCCCTCCTTGCCCCTCTCTCCCTCCATTGCCCTCCCTCCCTCCCTCCCTCCCTCCTTGCCCCTCCCTCCCTCCCTCCCTCCCTCCCTCCCTCCTTGCCCCTCTCTCCCTCCCTCCTTGCCCTCCCTCCCTCCCTCCCTCCCCCTGCCCCTCCCTCCCTCCCTCACTCCCTCCCTCACTGCCTCACCCCCCCAGCCACTAAGCTGACAGACCTCTTTGGCGTTGTACGCAGGGCATCAGGGCCCATGTCTGACAGCGAGGGGGGTACCAGCACACCCCCTCCAGCTGCCCCCTCCACCACCTCCCCACCCATGGCACACACCCCCATGCAGTGTAAGTGCACTACAGGGGTGCGTAACAAATGGTACCCTATTCTTACAACACTTTTGACCTGGGCCCATAGGGGTCAGGCTAAATATAGTACACTATGTAGGTGATAGGGACAGGATGCCATTTGGGACGCAATGTACAGTACCAGTCAAAAGTTTGGACACATATATACATATATATATATATATATATATATATATTAATTCAATGTTTTTTCTTTGTTTTGACTATTTTCTACATTGTAGAATAATAATGCAGACATCAAAACTATGAAATAACACATATGGAATCATTTGGTAACCAAAAAAGTGTTAAACAAATTAAAATAGATTTTAGATTCTTGAAAATAACCACCCTTCTGCCTTAATTAATGACAGCTTTGCACACTCTTGGCATTCTCTCAACCAGCTTCACCTGGGATGCTTTTCCAACCGTCTTGAAGGAGTTTCCACATATGCTGAGCACTTGTTGGCTGCTTTTCCTTCACTCTGCAATCCAACTCATCCCAAACCATCTCAATTCTGTTGAGGTCAGGTGATTGTGGAGACCAGGCCATCTGATGCAGAACTCCATCACTCTCCTTCTTGGTCAAATAGCCCTTACACAGCCTGGAGGTGTGTTGGGTCATTGTCCTGTTGAAAAACAAACGATAGTCCTACTAAGCGTAAATCAAATGGGATGGTGTATTGCTGCAGAATGCTGTGGAAGCCATGCTGGTTAAGTGTGCCTTGAATTCTAAATAAATCACAGACAGTGTCACCAGAAAAGCACCATCACACCTCCTCCTCCATGCTTCACAGTGGGAACCACACATGTGGAGATAATCCGTTCGCCTACTCTGCATCTCACAAAGACACAGCGGTTGGAACCAAACATCTCAAATTAATACGCATCAGACCAAAGGACAGATTTCCTCCTGTCTAATGTCCATTCCTCAGGTTTCTTGGCCCAAGCAAGTCTCTTCTTATTATTGTTGTCCTTGTAGTACTGGTTTCTTTGCAGCAATTCGACCATGAAGGCCTGATTCACACAGTCTCCTCTGAACAGTTGATGTTGAGATGTGTCTGTTACTTGAACTCGGGAAGCATTTATTTGGGCTGCAATCTGAGGCTGGTAACGCTAATGAACTTATCCTCTGCAGGAGAGATAACTCTGGGTCTTCCTTTCCTGTGGCGGTCCTCATGAGAGCCAGTTTCATCATAGCGTTTGATGGTTTTTGCGACTGCACTTGAAGAAACTTTCAAAGTTCTTGACATTTTCCGCATTGACCTTCATGTCTTAAAGTAACGATTAACTGTCGTTTCTCTTTGCTTATTTGAGCTGTTCTTGCAATAATATGGTATTTTACCAAATAGGGCTCACTTCTGTATACCACCCCTACCTTGTCACAACACAACTGATTGTCTCAAATTAATTAAGAAGGAAAGAAACTCTAAATATTAACTTTTAACAAGGCACACCAGTTAATTCCAGGTGACTACCTCATGAAGCTGGTTGAGAGAATGCCAAGAGTGTGCAAAGCTGTCATCAAGGCAAAGGGTGGCTACTTTGAAGAACCTCAAATATAAAAAATATTTTGATTTATGTAACACTTTTTTGGTTACTATATGATTCCATGTGTGTTATTTCATAGTTTTGATCTCTTCACTACTATTCTAGAATGTAGAAAATACCCTTGAATGAGTAGGTGTGTCCAAACTTTTGACTGGTACTGTAGGTACTTAGACAATCAGCGCTGTGTTCCAAAATGGCACTGTATTCTCTCTCATAGGAAACTGTTCAGTTTTGTTCTATTATATGTGTTTTGAGAGGTTTCCATTGACATGTTTCATAATCCAAGTAAATTGCATTTTATTAGTAACATGTATTTAACAGATGTTTTTGCGGGTGTAGTGAAATGCTTGTGCTCCTAGCTCCAAAAGGAACATAAGCATTTAGCTACACCCGCAATAACATCGGCTAAATATATGTAATCTTCATTCTAAATCTGTTTCATAGAATATGTCACTTTGTGTGCGTTCTTTATACTTGTTTTTTTTTCTGATCTGTTCTACACCTCCTTATCTTTTTATTCATTTCTCCTTCTCTATCTTTCCGTTGCTCTCTCTCCCTCCTGCGACCAGTATCCCGTCTCTCAGACCTAGTGAGCAATGTTCGCCGTTCGTCCGCCCCATCCTCAGCCCCCACTCCACCTGCGCCCGCCGAGGCGGAGGTGGTACCAGCTCCCAGGCCCACCCCCCACCCATCACACCCCACCTCCCCTCCTCCCCCCATGTCCCTCTCCAGCCTCACCCTCACCTCTCAGAGTGAGTACTCAGCATGACCCCTGACCTCAGAGAATCTGCCAATCAAATGGCTTCGTGGGTTTACACCGACAGTGCACGCTGTGATGCCACTCACTCAGCACCCTGACCCCGATCATTATACCAGGCGAGGCAGGCCTCTTACCCAGCTCTAGGCCATATAGGTTTGAATCTATTGTTTTGGTGTTTACAACGTGGTTTGAGTGTTGCTCTAGATGCCTTTTGTCAGGGGTGCGTGACTGGTGGTGACTGGTGGTGACTGGTGGTGACTGGTGGTGACTGGTGGTGACTGGTGGTGACTGGTGGTGACTGGTGCGTGACTGGTGGTGACTGGTGTGTGACTGGTGCGTGACTGGTGGTGACTGGAGAGCAGAACTTGGTAAATAGCCGTTTAATGTACATAACTGCCGGCGTACAAAAATAACAAAAACACAACAAAACCCGTATCGCACCAGTCACATGAAGCACAAGTACTTACAATAAACAATTCCTGACAAGGACATGGAGGAAACAGAGGGAACATATACAACATGTAATTAGGGGATTGAAACCAGGTGAGTGCCACAACCAGAGGAAACAAATGGAACATTAGAAATGGATCGGTGATGGGCCAGAAGACCGGTGACATCGTCCGCTGAAAACATCGCCCAAACAAGGAGAGGAACAGACTTTGGCAGAAGTCGTGACACCTTTTTTTGATTAGGGCATTTAAAAGACAGAAATGTCGCTGCAGTGGATTGAGCCCATTTTACGGGCACCTGACCAATTACAGTTGATTTGATTTGATATACATGTGTGGTGGTGTTTTGCTTGTTGGATGTGAAAATTGTGAATTGTGTGGTTTCCCGTGTAGCAACTAATATTAACTGCAGCGATATTATGCCAGATGGAATGGAAGCTGTTGTTCGTTCAGCTGTGAGAGTTATCAACAGTGTGTTCAGCTGTGAGAGTTATCAACAGTGTGTTCAGCTGTGAGAGTTATCAACAGTGTGTTCAGCTGTGAGAGTTATCAACAGTGTGTTCAGCTGTGAGAGTTATCAACAGTGTGTTCAGCTGTGAGAGTTATCAACAGTTTGTTTGTTCTGCTGTGAGAGTTATCAACAGTTTGTTCAGCTGTGAGAGTTATCAACAGTTTGTTTGTTCTGCTGTGAGAGTTATCAACAGTGTGTTCAGCTGTGAGAGTTATCAACAGTTTGTTCATTCAGCTGTGAGAGTTATCAACAGTTTGTTCAGCTGTGAGAGTTATCAACAGTGTGTTCAGCTGTGAGAGTTATCAACAGTTTGTTCGTTCAGCTGTGAGAGTTATCAACAGTTTGTTCAGCTGTGAGAGTTATCAACAGTTTGTTCAGCTGTGAGAGTTATCAACAGTGTGTTCAGCTGTGAGAGTTATCAACAGTTTGTTCAGCTGTGAGAGTTATCAACAGTGTGTTCAGCTGTGAGAGTTATCAACAGTGGGTTCAGCTGTGAGAGTTATCAACAGTTTGTTCAGCTGTGAGAGTTATCAACAGTTTGTTCAGCTGTGAGAGTTATCAACAGTGTGTTCAGCTGTGAGAGTTATCAACAGTTTGTTCAGCTGTGAGAGTTATCAACAGTTTGTTCAGCTTTGAGAGTTATCAACAGTGTGTTCAGCTGTGAGAGTTATCAACAGTGTGTTCAGCTGTGAGAGTTATCAACAGTTTGTTCATTCAGCTGTGAGAGTTATCAACAGTGTGTTCAGCTGTGAGAGTTATCAACAGTGTGTTCAGCTGTGAGAGTTATCAACAGTTTGTTCAGCTGTGAGAGTTATCAACAGTGTGTTCAGCTGTGAGAGTTATCAACAGTGTGTTCAGCTGTGAGAGTTATCAACAGTGTGTTCAGCTGTGAGAGTTATCAACAGTTTGTTCAGCTGTGAGAGTTATCAACAGTTTGTTTGTTCAGCTGTGAGAGTTATCAACAGTTTGTTCAGCTGTGAGAGTTATCAACAGTTTGTTTGTTCAGCTGTGAGAGTTATCAACAGTTTGTTCGTTCAGCTGTGAGAGTTATCAACAGTGTGTGCCTGTGTGTAGTTGTGCTGGTGGTTGATACCAGATTACTAATCAATAATGTTTGCATGCGTATGAGGTGGAGACTCTGCATTCTCACTGCCCTCCACTAGTTATCTCCACTTGTGTGTGACTATGTCCTGCTTTCCTCCTACAGCACGTAAACAAGACATCATTAAGATCACTGAACAGCTGATCCAGGCTGTCAACAATGGAGACTTTGAGGCATACGCGTGAGTTCATTTGAGTGTGAGAGAGTCAGAGTGTGTGAGAGTCTGACTGTGTTTGTGTGTGAGAGCAAAAGAGAGAGAGAGTCTGTGTGTGTGTGTGTGTGTGCGTGCGTGCGTGCGTGTGTGCGTGCGTGTCTGTGGGTAGCTACACATTTGATGATTGGTTTAGTCATTTGTAGTGTGAACATGTATTGTAATGTATGTGCGTGTGTGTGTGTGTGAGAGAAACATTGACCTGTGTTTGTCTCTCTCCACAGTAAGATCTGTGATCCTGGTCTAACCTCCTTTGAGCCCGAGGCCCTGGGAAACCTGGTGGAGGGAATGGACTTCCACAGATTCTATTTTGAGAACCGTAAGAACAAGCAACAGAGCACTTCTCATAACTTGAGTTAATACTCGTTAGTAGACCAATGGACAAAAACAATGCTCCCTCCCTCCCTCCCTCCCTCCCTCCCTCCCTCCCTCCCTCCCTCCCTCCCTCCCTCCCTCCAGTTCTGTCTAAGAACAGTAAACCTATCCACACCACCATCCTCAACCCCCACGTCCACCTGATTGGAGAGGACGCTGCCTGCATCGCCTACATCCGACTCACCCAATTTGTCGACGGCCTGGGCCATCCACGCTCCAGCCAATCAGAGGAGACTAGGGTGTGGCACCGCCGGGACTCCAAGTGGCAGAACGTCCACTTCCACTGCTCGGGCGCTCCCGCTGCGCCTCTCCAGTGATGTACGTGAGGTACGGAAAGGGCCGCATTCGGTCTTCGACGAGGTCCGGGGGGGGCAGCAGCAGCACTGAAAATGATTTATATATTCCCTCTCCGTCAAAATGAGCAAAGATTAGTCTATCCATACATAATGGAATTTTGTATGCTCCTTGACTGTCTAGATTTCATCTCAGTGATTATTAGTCAGCTGGTCCCAGTCAATAAACTGTATGAATGTAGTGATTATTAGTGAACTGGACACAGTCAATAAACTGTATGAATGTAGTGATTATTAGTGAACTGGACCCAGTCAATAAACTGTATGAATGTAGTGATTATTAGTGAACTGGTCCCAGTCAATAAACTGTATGAATGTAGTGATTATTAGTGAACTGGTCCCAGTCAATAAACTGTATGAATGTAGTGATTATTAGTGAGCTGGACACAGTCAATAAACTGCATGAATGTAGTGATTATTAGTGAACTGGTCCCAGTCAATAAAGTGTATGAATGTAGTGATTATTAGTGAACTGGACTCAGTCAATAAACTGTATGAATGTAGGTCCAGTATCATTTATACACAGTTTCAATGCGGTTTTAGTAAAGTGTATTGAGTCCCCCTTTGCCCCTTTAGAACTTGTTTCAGAAAGTATTCAAAGGCCTGTTAAATAGTGTCTTGTCCTGTATTTTAGGAGGAGAATGCCAAAGCCATGTCTGACAAGAGTGCTCTGCTGGAGAGAGAGGGAGGGAGGGAGGGAGGGAGGGAGGGAGGGAGGGAGGGAGGGAGGGAGGGAGGGAGGGAGGGAGGGAGGGAGGGAGGCGGAGAACATGTCCAGTGCTGGGTGGCTCTAATCCTGCAGCACCAGACCTCTCGCACACCGGATACCCAGCATGCATCTCTTCTCTACAACTACCGCCCCCTTGTCTGTCGCCGTCTGCCACTGACAACACCATCTCAACAACCAACCAACAACCCCAACCCACTGTACCCCCTGACAACGCCATCTCAACAACCAACCAACAACCCCAACCCACTGTACCCCCTGACAATGCCATCTCAAGAACCAACCAACCAACCAACCAACAACCCCAACCCACTGTACCCCCTGACAACGCCATCTCAACAACCAACCAACAACCCCCAACCCACTGTACCCACTGACAACACCATCTCAACAACCAACCAACAACCCCAACCCACTGTACCCCCTGACAACGCCATCTCAACAACCAACCAACAACCCCAACCCACTGTACCCCCTGACAACGCCATCTCAACAACCAACCAACAACCCCAACCCACTGTACCCCCTGACAACGCCATCTCAACAACCAACCAACAACCCCAACCCACTGTACCCCCTGACAACACCATCTCAACAACCAACCAACAACCCCAACCCACTGTACCCCCTGACAACGCCATCTCAACAACCAACCAACAACCCCAACCCACTGTACCCACTGACAACGCCATCTCAATAACCAACCAACCAACCAACAACCCCAACCCACTGTACCCACTGACAACACCATCTCAAGAACCAACCAACCAACCAACCAACCAACCAACAACCCCAACCCACTGTAGCCACTGACAACGCCATCTCAACAACCAACCAACAACCCCAACCCACTGTACCCACTGACAACACCATCTCAACAACCAACCAACAACCCCAACCCACTGTACCCACTGACAACACCATCTCAATAACCAACCAACAACCCCAACCCACTGTACCCACTGACAACACCATCTCAACAACCAACCAACAACCCCAACCCTCTGTACCCACTGACAACGCCATCTCAACAACCAACCAACAACCCCAACCCACTGTAGCCACTGACAACGCCATCTCAACAACCAACCAACAACCCCAACCCACTGTACCCACTGACAACGCCATCTCAACAACCAACCAACAACCCCAACCCACTGTACCCACTGACAACACCATCTCAACAACCAACCAACAACCCCAACCCACTGTACCCACTGACAACACCATCTCAACAACCAACCAACCAACCAACCAACCAACCAACCAACCAACCAACAACCCCAACCCACTGTACCCACTGACAACGCCATCTCAACAACCAACCAACCAACCAACCAACCATCCAACAACAGCAACCCTCTTCTCACCGCAACCCCAACCCACTGTTAACTCACGGTCAACCCTCCCACAAACCCAACCTCTCCAACTCTCCCCTCGCCACACTCACGCCCAGTATTACGATTTGGGAAAGGGAGTGTATTGAGGGTGTGTGTGTTAGGGGAGTATTGGGGTGTTTTCTCATCCTCGTGTGCGTTTGATTCTTCCTATTTTGTCTCATGATGTCCCCTCTTCCTCGTTCCCATCTAAACCTGTGTTGTGTAACACAGGAATTACATGATATAAAGTTAAGTCAAAATCTATTATTATAATCATTATTATCATTATTATTACTACTATTACACAATTTAAGTAAATCATTTGTATAATTCTAATTCTTAATGATAGTGGTTTCTAGAGTTTCTAGATAGAGAAACTATCTTTTAAGGAAACATGATGTTTTCGATATTTGGCTGTTTTTATTGTGGCTATTAAGTGACAAAATGATATAGGCAGTTTTTGTTTAATAATAATAATATATTAAGCTTCTTGTATGTTATCTATTATATTATACTCAGCCCAAGATCATGTTCAAGAAATCAACTTGTTTTTGTGAGGGGTGTGTTTGACGAGGCGTCAAGAGTGGAAACTGCATCACTACTGAGGTCCTGCAGGGAGCCGTGCCCAGGGCTGTCCTCACTGATGCCTGTTTAATATGTGGAGGGGACCTTAATGGAGAGGTAACAGGCAGAGGCTGTTGGATGACTATTGTATGTATGTGTGGACTGGAGAGATGTGGGCCTCTGCGATCTGCAGGTGGAAGGTGTTTTAGCCATGAGATCACATGGATGAATGTGTGTGTTTATTTTGTATACACCTTGACTCTCTGTCCTGTGGTCTCTGTAGTTGCTGCTCATGTTAGAGTGGAGAGCTGTGACTGAGGTCTGACAGGGTATGCAGAAGAGTGTGTGTATGAGGGAGAGCGCCTGTTGTTTGTGTTCCAGATGAGAGAGAGGCAGGTTAGGTGAGGAAGGCTTTATTTCAGCTTTATATTTTCACATTTGTAATATCATTCTCATTGACTTGTTACTATCTGGTGATATTGACTTCTGTTCGTACTAATCACCGTGTTTGTGCCAAGGCCAACAGGGATGGACAGATGGATTTATACACTATAGATAGCTTCATACACACATGTACTTTAGCAGTGAGGATGTGTCGCTCTCTGAAGAGACATCGCCACAGGACTATTTCTCTTTAACGAATAGGTGTGAGGTTTTCTCCTGACGCCGTCCCACCGTAGTCGTTATGCCTGCCTGTGATTGGCTGCCTTAGGTGTCTTGTCGCTTTTGGGCAGGCAATTTTTTAGCGAAGCCATCACATTGGACAGTCAGACGGTCACCCGGTTGGTTAGTCCTCAGGTTTATATTTATTTATTTTGTTGGATAGTTTAAAGTGCATTTACTTAGTTTCTCCCTCAGGTTCATGTTTGATTACTGTCTGTTGATTTATGCTTGCAGTGGAGGTTCCCTAGTTGAAAGATGAAGGCTTCATTGTATATATGTCCTGAGAAGTGTTCCTGAGTGATCGAGCTAACCAAACACGTGACCCCTCCTCCTCCCCCCTCCAAGAAAAACGAGAGAAAGCAGTATGTACAAAGGTGCTGTTGGGTTCTTCTTTGTGTCTTTACTAGCACTGAAAATCTATATAAAAAGAAGAAGCATATTTAAAAAGGGGAGAGTATACAGTATTACAGAACCACTATTAACTAGTATCTTAGGGGGGAGTATACAGTATTACACAACCACTATTAACTAGTATCATAGGGGGGAGTATACAGTATTACAGAACCACTATTAACTACTATCTTAGGGGGGAGTATACAGTATTACACAACCACTATTAACTAGTATCATAGGGGGGAGTATACAGTATTACACAACCACTATTAACTAGTATCTTAGGGGGGAGTATACAGTATTACACAACCACTATTAACTAGTATCTTAGGGGGGAGTATACAGTATTACAGAACCACTATTAACTACTATCTTAGGGGGAGTATACAGTATTACACAACCACTATTAACTACTATCTTAGGGGGAGTATACAGTATTACAGAACCACTATTAACTAGTATCTTAGGGGGGAGTATACAGTATTACAGAACCACTATTAACTACTATCTTAGGGGGGGAGTATACAGTATTACAGAACCACTATTAACTAGTATCTTAGGGGGGAGTATACAGTATTACACAACCACTATTAACTAGTATCTTAGGGGGGAGTATACAGTATTACAGAACCACTATTAACTAGTATCTTAGGGGGGAGTACACAGTATTACACAACCACTATTAACTAGTATCTTAGGGGGGAGTACACAGTATTACACAACCACTATTAACTAGTATCTTAGGGGGGAGTATACAGTATTACAGAACCACTATTAACTAGTATCTTAGGGAGAAGTATACAGTATTACAGAACCACTATTAACTAGTATCTTAGCTGGCATTTCTTTGCATGACGACACTAGTTTAGGTGTTTGTCCTTTCTCTTCTTCTCTTTCTAATTTTCTACTGAATGTTGGAATACTAAACCTCTATCTATTCATCTTAGCTTTTAAAAACCATACAACTATTGTCTCGAGATGATAGATATCAAAGATAGATGAATGTGATAAGGCTATGATGACGGTGATGATGATGATGGCAGTGATGATGAAGATGATGACGATTAAGATGAAGGTGATGGTGATGATGAACATGTAATGAAGATTCTATAGCTTTTATATGGGTCTGAATGTTAAATATAGCGTACTTTTCTACAGTGGAGAAAGTGTATCAGGCATCGATGTCAGTGGGAGACTAAGTGAAAATTTGACCTAAGTGGAAGTTATGATCCAACCTATTCTGAGAGGAACATTACTCCATACTTTCTCACCAGGAGGCATAAAGAATGTTCCATTGTTAAGCCACTAGAGGTCACTTTCACATGTAATAAAGCACAACTAGCTGATCTGGGGTCAGATTAGTCTCAGGTTGTAAATCACTGTGGCTGCTGAAGTTACTACCCTTTAAGCAAACTGTTAGCAATCAGCTCTAATAGACTTCAGAGGGAAGAACACACTAGAAACGTTCAAACTTACAAAATACAAAGTGCACATTCTACATCAGTAGGTGATTATGTTAGTAGGTGATGTCCAACTTTTTAAGCGACTGCAAGCTTCTTCCAGTGTACTAATCAGTTGATAAATATGATGTAATATAAACATGTGTTAGTATGGACTGCAGAGGTAGAGAGAGGAAGTGTTGTGGTCTTTATGAAACTCCTCTACCCCCCTTCCCCCTCCATCCATCCAGTGACTAGACCCCCTCCACTGACAACACTGAGTTAGTATATCTCTGTAGTATTTACTTAACTATGTTCCTCGTCTCTCTGTTTAAAAACCTTATTCAATCATTTCTCTACAGTTGACTCTGCATATTTTCCCTGACTTGTTCTCTTTGTATCAGTTTGGGTTTCTTCTGTAGAATATATTTATCCTAGATTTCTCTAATTCTTCTGGTTATTGATCCGTACTTGAACATGCTACATGTGTTTCTCTAACTTAAGGAAATGTGTTAAGGTGTTACCAATAAAATGAGAATTTAAATAAAGTTACACTTCTCTTTGATTCTTAATCTTTATTGATCAGAGACGTCCTCCTATTATTGACGAGAGGAAAAATGTGTTTCATTCAAATCAAGTTAATCTGATACAGAGATTAACAAATAATATTGACATTTAATACTTAAAGTTGTATTTGTTTTTACATGTCACATTGTAACTGGGCTAACGGCATATACATTAGACTCATACATTACACTACATACTGTAGTTATGGTAAATGATGCATGTTATATAATGCCTGAATGTTATTCAAATCAGAACAGGTCACATTTGATAGTGATTAGCATAGGAAATACAGAGTAGGCTACCCATGTATTGATTCAATAGATAAAAACCAATATAATAAACAGTATCTTAACAGCTGATAATATATAATCAGAGGATTATATAAAATGTCTTCAACAGAAAGATCATTCAAATAACAAACAAAAGTGAATGAGAGAAAATCAAATGAACAAGAGAGATAAAGACAGATCTCACAGCTCCTCTCTCAGATACACATGACATCATCTGACTATAAACACACACACTGTATTATATTACAGTCTGATAGTTAATCTTTAACAAAATTTACAATTGACTTTTGACCTCTTAAATCATAATTCAGTATAATTATTAAACAGACCTTAATCCCCATAGAAAACAGTCAGATGACAGAAACTCAGCAGTACAATAAACACAGCATGACAAGCTGTGTCACAACCTAACGACATCACTCTGATTCTCTGGGTATAGATGAGTCACAACCTAACGACATCACTCATGAATCTCTGGGTATAGATGAGTCAGAACCTAACGACATCACTCTGATTCTCTGGGTATAGATGAGTCAGAACCTAACGACATCACTCTGATTCTCTGGGTATAGATGAGTCAGAACCTAACGACATCACTCTGATTCTCTGGGTATAGATGAGTCAGAACCTAACGACATCACTCTGAATCTCTGGGTATAGATGGGTCAGAACCTAACGACATCACTCTGATTCTCTGGGTATAGATGAGTCACAACCTAACGACATCACTCTGAATCTCTGGGTATAGATGGGTCAGAACCTAACGACATCACTCTGATTCTCTGGGTATAGATGAGTCACAACCTATCGACATCACTCTGATTCTCTGGGTATAGATGAGTCACAACCTAACGACATCACTCTGATTCTCTGGGTATAGATGAGTCACAACCTAACGACATCACTCTGAATCTCTGGGTATAGATGAGTCACAACCTAACGACATCACTCTGATTCTCTGGGTATAGATGAGTCACAACCTAACGACATTACTCTGATTCTCTGGGTATAGATGAGTCATAACCTAACAACATCACTCTAATTCTCTGGGTTTAGATGATTTGCATAATAAATTCATAAAAAATCCTACAATGTGATTTTCTGGATTTTTTGTCTCATTTTGTGTGTCATAGTTGAAGTGTATCTATGATGAAAAATACAGGCCTCTCTCATTTTTTTTAAGTGGGAGAACTTGCACAATTGGTGGCTGATGAAATACTTTTTCCCCCACTGTATCCCCCTTTCCTTTCTGTTGTACAACTGACTAGGTACCCCCCTTTCTGTTGTATAACTGACTAGGTATCCCCCTTTCTGTTGTGCAACTGACTAGGTATCGCCCTTTCTGTTGTACAACTGACTAGGTATCCCCCTTTATGTTGTACAACTGACTAGGTATCCCCCTTTCCGTTGTACAACTGACTAGGTATCCCCCTT
>NC_060177.1:85373844-85396344 GCF_021184085.1 Oncorhynchus gorbuscha | reverse complement strand
GGAGAGAGAGGGTGAGAGGGAGGAGAGAGAGGGTCGGTGGGAGGAGAGAGAGGGTCGGCGGTTGGAAGGAGAGAGAGAGTGGGTGGGAGGAGAGAGAGGGTGGGAGGGAGGGGAAAGAGATTAATGATTAATGTTTTTTCTTAATGACTTAGTAAAACGAACAATTACATTTCATTTGACAACAGAGAGTTGTGCCAACATTTTCTTTCATTTATATCAAAGAGGATCTATTCTATTGACAAAATAGCCAAGAGACCGCTCTAACAGTGGAAATTCATGTCCTCAATGAGCGAAGGCAAGTGAGGTCAGGTGGGACCATTCGAGCCAATGAGATGGCAGACTACACTGAACAAAAATATAAACGCACCAGGTAAAGTGTTGGTCCCATGTTTCATGAAGTAAAAGATAGCAGATATTTTCCATACGCAAAATAAAAAATATATACATTTCTCTCAAATTTTGTGCACAAATTTGTTTACATTCCCGTTAGTGAGCATTTCTACTTTGCCAATATAATCCATCCCCCTGACAGAGGTGGCATATCAAGAAGCGGATTAAACAGCATGATCATTACACAGGTGCACCTTGTGCTGGGGACAATAAAAGGCTACTCTAAAATGTGCAGTTTTGTCACACAACACAATGCCACAGATTTTTTAATATATCTTTTTTTTTAACCTTTTTCTAGGCAAGTCAGTCAAGAACAAATTCTTATTTTCAATGACGGCCTAGGAACAGTGGGTTAACTGCCTTGTTCAGGGGCAGAATGACAGATTTTTACCTTATCAGCTCAGGGATTCGATCTTGCAACCTTCCGGTTACTAATGTCTCAAGTTGAGGGAGTGTGCAATTGGCACACTGACTGCAGGAATGTCCACCAGAGCTATTGCCAGAGAATTGAATGTTAATTTTTCTACCATAAGCCGCCTCCAATCTCGTTTTAGAGAATTTAGCAATACGTCCAACCGGCCTCACAACCACAGACCACGTGTAATCACGCCAGCCCAGCACCTCCACACTCGGCTTCTACACCTGCGGGATCGTCTGAGACCGGCCACCAGGACAACTGATGAAACTGAACAAAATTGATGTCTGTAATAAAGCCTTTTTGTGGGGAAACACTCATTTGGAGGGCCTGGGCCTGGCTCCCCAGTGGGTGGGCCTATTCCGATACTTGTAGTCGGAACAGGTGGGAGTGACCACACAGCTGAGGACCGAATCCTTCAGACGACCCAGGGGCAGGCTGCGGGCCTAATCCTTCAGACGACCCTGGAGCAGGCTGGGTGCCGAATCCTTCAGACGACCCTGGAGCAGGCTGGGGGCCCCGAATCCTTCAGACCACCCAGTAGTAGGCTGGGGGCAGAATTCTTCCGATGACCCAGTAGTAGGCTGGGGGCTGAATCCTTCAGACGATCCAGTAGCAGGTTGGGGGCTGAATTCTTCAGATGACCCAGTAGCAGGCTGGGGGCCGAATCCTTCTGACGACCCAGTAGCAGGCTGGGGACTGAATCCTTGTGACGACCCAGTAGCAGGCTGGGGGCCGAATCCTTCTGACGACCCAGTAGCAGGTTGGGGGCTGTGTACGCCGAGGAACTTAAAACTTTACACCTTCTCCACTACTGTCTCGTCGATGTGGATATGGGGTTTGCTCTGCTGTTTCCTGAAGTCCACGATCATCTTCTTTGTTTTGTTGACGTTGATTGTGAGGTTATTTTCCTAACACCACAGTCCGTGGGCCCTCACCTCCTCCCTGTAGGCCGTCTCGTCATTGTTGGTAATCAAGCCTACCACTGTAGTGTCGTCTGCAAACTTGATGATTGAGTTGGAGGCGTGCATGGCCATGCAGTCATGGGTGAACAGGGAGTACAGTAGGGGACTGAGCACGCACCCCTGAGGGGCTCCAGTGTTGAGGATCAGCGTGGCAGATGTGATGCTACCTACCCTCACCACCTGGTGGCGGCCCGTCAGGAAGTCCAGCATCCAGTTGCAGAGGGAGGTGTTTAGTCCCAGGATGCTTAGCTTAGTGATGAGCTTTGAGGGTACTATGGTGTTAGCTGTAATCAATGAATAGCATTCTCATGTAGGTGTTATTTTTGTCCAGGTGGGAAAAGGCAGCGTGGAGTGCAATAGAGATTGCATCACCTGTGGATCTGTTTGAGTGGTATGCAAATTGGAGTGGCTCTATAATGGATAATGGTAATGGTGAGCCATTATTAGGCATTCAAAGCACTTCATGCGTACAGACGCGAGTGCTACGGGTCTGTAGTCATTTAGGCAGGTTACCTTAGTGTTCTTGGGCACAGGGACTATGGTGGTCTGCTTGAAACATGTTGGTATTACAGACTCAATCAGGGACATGTCAAAAATGTCAGTGACGACACCTGTCAGTCGGTCAGCACACGTCCTGGTAATCAGTCTGGCCCAGCGGCCTTGTGAATGTTGACCTGTTTAAAAGTATTGTATCGTATGCAGAGGCTGTAAAACAGATTACAGATTACAACTACAGTGATGGAGCTTCCATGGCTGATCCGTTAGTAAGTGGATCTAATGTCAGGGCTGGTGTTGCTGATGGTCAGGGGATGGTTTCACGGTCTGTTCAGAAATCTTGCGCTCATGGATGTGTGGTGTCAAAGGTCACTTTGATAATGAATAAAGTTGACTTCATAGCTTTTATTGGTAAGGTTATCAATACGGCTCGGGTTGTGGAAAGCAGATATGTCAGGTTGAAGATTATTGTGGAGAAGGCGAAAGACATATTTGGGGGTACATTTTTTACTTATTTAACTAGGCAAGTCAGTTAACAACAAATTCTTATTTACAATGACAGCATTTACATTTACATTTAAGTCATTTAGCAGACGCTCTTATCTACCCCGGCCAAAGCTGGGCCAATTGTGCACCACTCTATGGGACTCCCAATCACTACCGGTTACAGCATGACATATGTACAGTTTTATGGGGTTGGGGAAGGGGTTTTGGGTGTGGTAATAGTTAGTAGGGATTTATTATGTTTCAATTTAATTTTCATGGTTGTACAGAATTGGGAAGATCCTGATTGATCGTACATTCCAGCACAGTAGGTGGCGACATGCACTTTAAACGATTGTTTGCGGACCGCTCTATCACAAAAAAGAATAGCTCGCTAACCTAGCGCATTTTAATTTCTTAGATTCGTTTGAATAGATGCGGTAGCAGTGATGAGAGCTGTTTTGCCATAGTCTTTTCAAGTCCGTGCAATACCTCCTCTTTTTCATCCATTTCAAAAACAAAAAGCAAACTAATGAAGCGATAATCCTGTACAAAATATACATTTTTTTGTGAGCTACAGTAGCTGGTTAGCCACATAAATAGCCTGAAACTGTTTCAGCAAGCTCTAGCATTCTGCTTCGCGACATCATCATGCACGACGAGAAATCCAGGACGTACATATATAAATAAATGACTCGTCTCAGCGACAGCCAATATCGGAATCCCAACCACATAACTAAAAAAGATATTTCTATATATTTTGAGAGGCATTTGGCTAACCCGCTAGATTAAGGGGCTGTAAAAATGTGCGATTGCGCATGCGTGCGTTTTAGTTTATTGAACGAGACTGTTGAAAGCTTTAAAATGTTGCAGGAAAAAGGTATAAAGTTATCGAACTGACATTCAACGGCTCCTTAATCTATTTAAATATAACGTATATTGATCTTTTCTGCAAAATGGTATTCTCTGAAACAGCGAATCACTTCTCTACTAGAAGTAAAAATGTGTCGGTGCCATATTCTGTTAAATAATAACAGTGCGTGACTCACTTGCCTGGAGCGAAAGACCTTTGTTACTTTCACAACAACCGCAACTGCAGAACTTGTTGAATGCCACATCGTCATAACAGTGTGCTGATAAAAATGAATGCACAGGAAAGAATGTAGAACAGCTGTCTACTATGAGGTTCAAGTGGAGACAGAGCATCTTGCTCTTAGCAGTTGTATGCATTTCTGGAATTACTGGTAAGTTACCATTTTTCAAGTTAAAGATGTAAAAACAGTTTAAGAATTCATTTAATTCTGTCAAGTAGATACATTATTACTGGTTTAAATGCTCGTAAGGCAAGTACAGAGTCCAACAAATCTGGATTGTCAATAACAGTGTTGTGAATGTAATTCTAAACAGTAGATTCATTACCAGAGCACTTCATGCATTTATGTTCAAGAGATAACAGAACTACTTATTGAACAGTATCAGATAGGGCTATTGTCTTACTATTGTATTATTTTGCATATGATTTACCATAAAGCCTGTTGTGTATGCGAGTGTAATTACAGTCCATTTTTAACATATCATTTACTAGTCCAGAAACATATTATTTATAATTACCTGAAAATATACAGAACAAAAATATAAACACAACAATTTCAAAGATTTTACTGAGTTACAGTTCATATGAGGAAATCAGTCAATTTAAATCAATTCATTAGGCCCTAATCTATAGATTTCACTGACTGGGAATACAGATATGCATCTGTTGATCACAAATACCTTTAAAAAAATGGGCCTCAGGATTTGGTCACAATATTTCAAATTGCCATTGATAAAATGTAATTGTGTTTGTTGTCCGTAGCTTATGCCTGCCCATACCATAACCCCACCTCCGCCATGGGGCACTCTGTTCACAACGTTGACATCAGCAAACCGCTCGCCCACACGACGCCATACACATTGTCTGCGGTTGTGAGGCAGGATAGACGTACTGCCGAATTCTCTAAACTGATTTTGAAGGCGGAGAAATTAGCATTAAATTCTCTGGCAACAGCTCTGGGGGACAATCCAATTGCACACTCCCTCAACTTGAGACATCTGTGGCATTGTTGTGTGTCAAAACTGCACATTTTAGAGTGTCCTTTTATTGTTTTTTGCTAATAAGAACTCACACAGCTGACCAAATTGCTCAAAGTTTTAATTCTGGGTTAACCAAGATGAATTAGATTACGATACCAACTACTGTAATTGTTACCATAGTTTTGTCTGTGAAAAAAAAATCAGTTAAAACAAAATAGTTATCTTTGAGTAAGATAAGAAGATGTATCTTTCTTCAGGTCAATCATGTGATGGACAGTGTGGTGAAACATGGGGGACGTGTTCATGTCATGCTACATGTGTATCCCTTCTGACCTGCTGTGGAGACTACAGACAGTACTGTCTCCAGATCTCCCCTTACTCAGGAACTATGATGGGTGGAAGTGTCTTCTCTATCCTCAATGCCACCTTCTATCCAAGCAAGCAAGAGCAGCTCACCTGCAGGTAGGTGTGGGTCACACACACACACACACACACACTCTCTCTTACACAACAACAGAGCGGTCTGGTCTTGAGATAATTGTGGGAGGTAAACTATGTAGCGTCTCGCTGTAGTGATCTTTGTAACACATGGACATGTTTGAGATACATCATGGGTTAACCCTGGGGTCTTACATCTTTAACTCAGCTCTGTGGTTGGACCCTATAACATCAATATCTTACAAGATTAGTTTAGTGTGTAAACAGCTTATCTTCTCCAACTCCTAACTTTAACCATTAGGATGAAGTGAAAACTGACCTTACTGTAAATCAGTTTCTACCAGGGGCAACCTCATCCTTCCTTACTGTAAATCAGTTTCTACCAGGGGCAACCTCATCCTTCCTTACTGTAAATCAGTTTCCACCAGGGGCAACCTCATCCTTCCTTACTGTAAATCAGTTTCTACCAGGGGCAACCTCATCCTTCCTTACTGTAAATCAGTTTCTACCAGGGGCAACCTCATCTTTCCTTACTGTAAATCAGTTTCCACCAGGGGCAACCTCATCCTTTCTTACTGTAAATCAGTTTCTACCAGGGGCAACCACATCCTTCCTTACTGTAAATCAGTTTCCACCAGGGGCAACCTCATCCTTCCTTACTGTAAATCAGTTTCCACCAGGGGCAACCTCATCCTTCCTTACTGTAAATCAGTTTCTACCAGGGGCAACCTCATCATTCCTTACTGTAAATCAGTTTCCACCAGGGGCAACCTCATCCTTCCTTACTGTAAATCAGTTTCTACCAGGGGCAACCTCATCCTTCCTTACTTTAAATCAGTTTCTACCAGGGGCAACCTCATCCTTCCTTACTTTAAATCAGTTTCTACCAGGGGCAACCTCATACATCCTTACTGTAAATCAGTTTCTACCAGGGGCAACTTCATCCTTCCTTACTGTAAATCAGTTTCTACCAGGGGCAACCTCATCCTTCCTTACTGTAAATCAGTTTCTACCAGGGGCAACCTCATCCTTCCTTACTGTAAATCAGTTTCTACCAGGGGCAACCTCATCCTTCCTTACTGTAAATCAGTTTCTACCAGGGGCAACCTCATCCTTCCTTACTGTAGCTCTATATGTGTTGTTATGTTGTTGAATCCCAACAGTGACCATGTTGTTGTGTTGCAGGTCCAGGGATGAATCCTAACAGTGACCATGTTGTGTTGCAGGTCCAGGGATGAATCCCAACAGTAACCATGTTGTGTTGCAGGTTCAGGGGTGAATCCTAACAGTGACCATGTTGTGTTGCAGGTCCAGGGATGAATCCCAACAGTAACCAGGTTGTGTTGCAGGTCCAGGAATGAATCCTAACAGTGACCATGTTGTGTTGCAGGTCCAGGGATGAATCCTAACAGTGACCATGTTGTGTTGCAGGTCCAGGGATGAATCCCAACAGTAACCAGGTTGTGTTGCAGGTCCAGGGATGAATCCTAACAGTGACCATGTTGTGTTGCAGGTCCAGGGATGAATCCCAACAGTAACCAGGTTGTGTTGCAGGTCCAGGGATGAATCCCAACAGTAACCAGGTTGTTGTGTTGCAGGTTCAGGGGTGAATCCCAACAGTGACCATGTTGTGTTGCAGGTCCAGGGATGAATCCTAACAGTGACCATGTTGTGTTGCAGGTCCAGGAATGAATCCCAACAGTAACCATGTTGTGTTGCAGGTCCAGGGATGAATCCTAATAGTAACCGTGTTGTGTTGCAGGTCCAGGGATGAATCCTAATAGTAACCATCTTGTGTTGCAGGTTCAGGGATGAATCCTAATAGTAACCATGTTGTTGTGTTGCAGGTCCAGGGATGAATCCCAACAGTAACCAGGTTGTGTTGCAGGTCCAGGGATGAATCCCAACAGTAACTATGTTGTGTTGCAGGTCCAGGGATGAATCCTAACAGGAACCATGTTGTGTTGCAGGTCCAGGGATGAATCCCAACAGTAACCGTGTTGTGTTGCAGGTCCAGGAATGAATCCTAACAGTGACCATGTTGTGTTGCAGGTCCAGGGATGAATCCCAACAGTAACCAGGTTGTGTTGCAGGTCCAGGGATTAATCCTAACAGTGACCATGTTGTGTTGCAGGTCCAGGGATTAATCCCAACAGTAACCATGTTGTTGTGTTGCAGGTCCAGGGATGAATCCTAACAGTGACCATGTTGTGTTGCATGTCCAGGGATGAATCCCAACAGTAACCATGTTGTGTTGCAGGTCCAGGGATGAATCCCAACAGTAACCATGTTGTTGTGTTGCAGGTCCAGGGATGAATCCCAACAGTAACCAGGTTGTGTTGCATGTCCAGGGATGAATCCCAACAGTAACCATGTTGTGTTGCAGGTTCAGGGATGAATCCCAACAGTAACCATGTTGTGTTGCAGGTCCAGGGATGAATCCCAACAGGATGTTGTGTTGCATGTCCAGGGATGAATCCCAACAGTAACCATGTTGTGTTGCATGTCCAGGGATGAATCCCAACAGTAACCATGTTGTGTTGCAGGTTCAGGGATGAATCCCAACAGTAACCAGGTTGTGTTGCAGGTCCAGGGATAAATCCCAACAGTAACCATGTTGTGTTGCATGTCCAGGGATGAATCCCAACAGTAACCATGTTGTGTTGCATGTCCAGGGATGAATCCCAACAGTAACCATGTTGTTGTGTTGCAGGTCCAGGGATGAATCCTAACAGTGACCATGTTGTGTTGCATGTCCAGGGATGAATCCCAACAGTAACCATGTTGTGTTGCAGGTCCAGGGATGAATCCCAACAGTAACCATGTTGTGTTGCAGGTTCAGGGGTGAGATAGAGACAGTGGGCCACACAGACGGAGAAGGCAGAGGTTACTGTGTCTCTCCCTTACTGTAGCTCTATATGTGTTGTTATGTTGTTGAATCCCAACAGTAACCATGTTGTGTTGCAGGTTCAGGGGTGAGATAGAGACAGTGGGCCACACAGACGGAGAAGGCAGAGGTTACTGTGTCTCTCCCTTACTGTAGCTCTATATGTGTTGTTATGTTGTTGAATCCCAACAGTAACCATGTTGTGTTGCAGGTTCAGGGGTGAGATAGAGACAGTGGGCCACACAGACGGAGAAGGCAGAGGTTACTGTGTCTCTCCCTTACTGTTCCAGAGTGGCTGGCTTCCCTTTGGCGTCTCTACAGATGGACGGAACTTCAACAGTTCTGGAGAATACCTGTCCGGTAAGAGTTGCCGTTTGACAACACTACAGTTATGGTAAAGGTATACACAGGTTTTGTTTTAATTTTATTACTCTCGTTGATCTTTAGTAAATGCTGTCTAAAAAGATGGACTCCGTATTGAGGATGAAATGTATACAGTAAACCAAAGTTCATTGCACTTAAGATTAAAGATAAGATTAAAGACAGGATAAGATATTCAGATAAGATGTAAATAAGTCCAGAGCTTTGAAACTATGTTATTTCACATTATCTGCAACTCCCATGTACAAGTTGTGTTAAGTTTTCAACGTTTCCAAGGATTCATATTTTTCTTGCAGCTACAGAGTTGCAACATAAATTGCAACTCTGTGAGAGGAAATTATATTAAGAATTTTCTCACACCTTCTCTATTCTGCTTTTTCTATCAGTCCACCCAAGTAAAATGGACGCTGCATTTAAAGTGACGCTGGTGAATTCAACACAGTGGCAATACTACGGCACCCCCAACACAGCTGGAACACTGAGGATGACATGGAACGCTTCTCTGATTGGAGACACGGACAGAGTCAACATAGAACTATGGGGGTACAGAGAGGTCAATATCTCTACTACTGATACTACATGGGAGGAAGAGTTGCCCCCCCTGAGGGCAGAATGGACCTACTTGTACTCTCTCGGAAAAGGCCTAGCCAACAGCGGCACTTTCAGCTTCACCCCCAAGTCCTCCGAGAAGCCCTACTCTGACTGGGAGGTGGGGAGTGTCAGAGTGAGCTCCAGTATCTACTCCGATGGAGCCAGGTATGGAACATGTGCTGTGCTGCACACGGAAGAGTACTTGCAGAGGATAGCATCTTTTTTTTTGCCCAGAGCCAGAGCAAGCACACCTGATTTATCTAATTATCCCATAATCCTTGATGAGTTAAAGCAGGGGTAGAGAAAAAATGTGCACTACTGGCACGGACAAACATAGGTACATGGTAAACGTTTCATAATGTACATTCTGTTGAAGTATTTACCCTGGGCGAATCGATGAAGCTGATGAATTCCACAAAGCCTGGTCTGTGCTCCACTCTGTCGTTGGTGGAGTAGATCAGAAACCTCCTTCACCATAGAGTTGAGTTTAGTCAGCTAACCAACAGCCAATGGCAGTTTTTATTTTTTTCATGTATTTCATTTTTTAACCTTTATTTAACCAGGCAAGTCAGTTACGAACAAATTCTTATTTTCAATGACGGCCTAGGAACAGTGGGTTAACTGGTCTAGGAACAGTGGGTTAACTGGTCTAGGAACAGTGGGTTAACTGGTCTAGGAACAGTGGGTTAACTGCCTGTTCAGGGGCAGAACGACAGATTTGTACCTTGTCAGCTCGGGGATTTTTGCAACCTTCCGGTTACTAGTCCAACGCTCTAACCACTAAGCTACACTGCCCCATTTGCTACACTGGAAGCCACTTCACATGTGCTGTTTCAAAGCCGCTGTCAGATACTCCAGTGACTGTAATAATCTCCAATGAGTGCAATTTGTTCAATATTAAGAGTTGATTAAACTGACATCATTATAAAGATGTTTAACCATAGAAAATAAGAGAATACCGCTGCTTTAGTGTACTATCCCTTTAAACATACTAACTATGCCTCTGAACCTGTCCAGATAGTGTACTATCCCTATAAACATACTAACTATGCCTCTGAACCTGTCCAGATAGTGTACTATCCCTATAAACATACTAACTATGCCTCTGAACCTGTCCAGGTAGTGTACTATCCCTATAAACATACTAACTATGCCTCTGAACCTGTCCAGATAGTGTACTATCCCTTTAAACATACTAACTATGCCTCTGAACCTGTCCAGGTAGTGTACTATCCCTATAAACATACTAACTATGCCTCTGAACCTGTCCAGGTAGTGTACTATCCCTATAAACATACTAACTATGCCTCTGAACCTGTCCAGGTAGTGTACTATCCCTATAAACATACTAACTATGCCTCTGAACCTGTCCAGGTAGTGTACTATCCCTATAAACATACTAACTATGCCTCTGAACCTGTCCAGGTAGTGTACTATCCCTATAAACATACTAACTATGCCTCTGAACCTGTCCAGGTAGTGTACTATCCCTATAAACATACTAACTATGCCTCTGAACCTGTCCAGGTAGTGTACTATCCCTATAAACATACTAACTATGCCTCTGAACCTGTCCAGATAGTGTACTATCCCTTTAAACATACTAACTATGCCTCTGAACCTGTCCAGAAACATCAGGGCTGTGTGGAGTGGGGCCCCTGCCCTGGCCTGGCACTGTACTCAACAGGGTCCAGACTTCAGAGTCCTCTCTCACTAACTATATACCTGGAATTGTGCATAGATATACCGTCCCTGTCTATAAACCCTGTAACTGTGTTCAGGAACGTCAGGGCTGTGTGGAGTGGGGCCCATGCCCTGGCCTGGCACCTGGAGGAGGCCTTTAGGCAGGACTCAGCAGCCTGGGCCCTGGACAGGTGCCTGGCCTGGGATGTCCTGGAGAAGAGTCTCCCTAACTTCCTGGAGGAGGTGGTGGACTGTCCCTGTACCCTGGCCCAGGCCCGTGCAGACACCGGCAGGTTCCATGTATGAATTCCTTGTTCTTTGAGGACCAATAACCCCTCAGCCAAAGACCACCTTCAGGCTAGATTTTAGAGGCTCTGGTACTGTATCCTTACAGCACTTTAAAAGTGAATGTCTCTGGAGTTTCAGACGGACTACGGCTGTGACATGGAGAAGGGGAGTGTATGTACCTACCACCCAGGTTCTGTGCACTGTGTCCGAGCCGTACAGGCAAGGTAGGTGACACGAGCACCTCATCTCTTAAGTTTGGGAGAATTCAGAAGTATTGATTTGACACCTACTGACATCAAGTTATATTTTGTTATAAAAAAAACATGTACAGGTCTTTCCTAAGTCAACAATTTGTATACCAAACAAACAGTAGAAAACACCAACTATCAATAACAGCCAATTTCTCCCATCCCCCAGCCCTGTGTACAGAGCAGGACAGCAGTGTTGCTATGACAGCACGGGGGCCCAGGTTCTGACCGGGGACTCGATTGGAGGCAGCACCCCAGATCGGGCCCATGACTGGGGCTCCCCTCCCTACAGAGACCCCCCTCGGATCCCCAGCCTTTCCCACTGGATGTACGACGTCCTGACATTCTACTACTGCTGTCTGTGGTCTGACCACTGCCAGGTGTACTTCACACACAGACCCTCCAGCGGCTGTAGACACTACACACCACCTAAAGCTGGTGAGGAACTCATGGGTGTTTACAGTAGAATAGAATGCTGTCTGGTTGTTACAGAACCATCTACTGTATACTGAGTACTTATCGCAGTCTGGTCTCTCCCTAAGCGCCTCTTCTCTTGTTATGCTGTGTTGTCTCTTCAACATATACAAGTATTAATCTGCTATTTCTCCCTGTAATGATTCTTCTCCTATTTTTTTTCCCTCTTTCTCCACCTCCTAGGTGCAGTCCTAGGGGACCCACATTTTCTAACGTTTGATGATGTAAGGTACACCTTCAATGGGAAAGGAGAGTATTACCTGGTTCTCTCGCCAGACAGAGGGCTCAGTGTTCAGGGCCGGACAGAGCAGGTGAAACTAGAGAACGGTGAGTTTGCTCTCCACTGGAAACGAGCATGTCTGTTTGTAGTGTACTTCCTCTCTCTAGGCTGTCTCTCTAGCTCTCTCTCTCTCTCTCTCTCTCTCTCTCTCTCTCTCTCTCTCTCTCTCTCTCTCTCTCTCTCTCTCTGTCTCTCTAGCCCTCTTTCACTCTAGGCTGTCTCTCTTGCTCTCTTTCACTCTAGGCTGTCTCTCTTGCTCTCTTTCTCTCTAGGCTGTCTCTCTAGCTCTCTCTCTCTCTCTCTCTGTGTTTATTTTGGTCTCTCTAGCTCTCTGCCTCTACCACTCTCTCTCTCTGCCTCTACTGCTCTGTATTTCTGTCTCTAACCCCTCTGTCTCTTCCGGTCTGTCTCTGCCTCTCTCTCTCTACCCCTCTGCCTCTACCCCTCTCTCTCGCTGTCTCTGTCTCTCTGTCTCTGTCTCTCTCTCGCTGTCTCTGTCTCTGTCTCTCTGTCTCTGCCTCTCTCTCGCTGTCTCAGCCTCTCTCTCGCTGTCTCAGCCTCTGTCTCTCTGCCTCTCTGTCTCTGTCTCTGTCTCTCTGTCTCTGTCTCAGCCTCTGTCTCAGCCTCTGTCTCAGCCTCTGTCTCAGCCTCTGTCTCAGCCTCTGTCTCAGCCTCTGTCTCAGCCTCTGTCTCAGCCTCTGTCTCAGCCTCTGTCTCTGCCTCTGTCTCTGCCTCTGTCTCTGCCTCTCTCTCTCTCTGTCTCAACCTCTATTTGTTTGGCTACTCAGGGATTCAGGCTTGCTAAATGACTTAAATGTAAATGTAAATGAAAGAGAAAAAGTTCTGTAATAGTTAAGACGGTTTGATTGTATCAAATGAATACTTTTAAACTTCTTACCACATTTTATAGTCCCCTTTAGAGAACGCTTGATTGCTATTCTTCCCCAAGACGCATCATCGCAACTCAGCTTCACACACGCACACGCACACGCACACGCACACGCACACGCACACGCACACGCACATGCACACTCTTTTACACAACAACAGAGCGAAGCGGTCTGGTCTTGAGATGTTATTTCCTCTAGTTTCCTCTTGTTCTCTCCCTGTCAATCTCTCCGGGTCAATCTGACTCTAGAACAGCTGTTATGAAGAGAACGCTGGTTAGGAGCTCCTCCGTACCCATTACTGTCAATCTCTCCGTGTCAATCTGACTCTAGAACAGCTGTTATGAAGAGAACGCTGGTTAGGAGCTCCTCCGTACCCATTACTGTCAATCTCTCCGGGTCAATCTGACTCTAGAACAGCTGTTATGAAGAGAATGCTGGTTAGGAGCTCCTCCGTACCCATTACTGTCAATCTCTCCGTGTCAATCTGACTCTAGAACAGCTGTTATGAAGAGAACGCTGGTTAGGAGCTCCTCCGTACCCATTACTGTCAATCTCAGGTGTTCTGGATGTTTTGTCCCCTCAGTGTACATTTGAGGTTATGCTATGCGTATGAAATTGAATCCTCTACAGTAGCTTATGTTAAAGTGTGTCCACACAGTGAATTCAATGAAGCATTCAAACAAATGTCAAGTTGTCACTGATACCTCAACCCAGGGCTATTCAACTAACTTCTTACTGGGCCAGACCTAAAAACATTTCCCACATAAGATTATTCTTCAGAAGAACTGTATATATATATATATATATATATATGTATATATATATATGTATATGTGTGTGTGTGTGTGTGTGTGTGTGTGTGTGTGAAAAAAGCAATGCTCATCTGAAAACTAAGTATCTCAGTAAATATGACCAAGATATGTCAAATCAGGTATTGCCAAATTCCAGTCAGTCATTAGGTGTGTTTGTTTTGTTGTCGCGAGTCCTTGTGAGCATCAGAGAGGGAGACGGAAGGCAAGTAGCGGTTCCTGAAAGTCATAGCTTTCAGGAATGGGGTCATAATATATTTTTTGTAGCAGTCAAACGCTACATAGGCACTAGAAACCACACAAAAAACTACACTATAGACAACCACCTTAGTTCTTGTCAATTTGGCACTGAACGTTGGATTTTGGCCTTTATTTTTTTGCTGATCTTCTATTAATGTTGAGAATTGATCAAAGGTCCTGTCTAAATTAATATACGGGCTGTCGCCGCCAGTTGAATAGCCCATCTTAGCCTATCATTTTTTTGAGAATCTGCTAATCCCTTTAGCTATCTTAACCTATTTCGGTTTTACCTGAGTGGATGTTATTTGAATAATCCCTCAGGTACATTATCCAAGGCTACCAGGCTATCGGCGGTGGCTATGAGGGAGAGGAGCTCTGATGTCATAGAGGTGCGCCAGGCGGAGCAGCAGAACCAGCTGGAGGTGTTGAGGAACCAGCAGGTTCTCTCCTTCACAGAGCAGTCATGGATGGACCTACATGGTAAGAGAGAATATCAGGCGTCAATATAATCTTGTTTGTGTGCCGTGTTTATATTCTTTAAAATATGAATTAAAGTGCATCTCAACTAGTCTCATGTTACTGACCAGTGGGTGCCAAGATTACATCTCAACTAGTCTCGTGTTACTGACCAGTGGGTGCCAAGATTACATCTCAACTAGTCTCGTGTTACTGACCAGTGGGTGCCAAGATTACATCTCAACTAGTCTCGTGTTACTGACCAGTGGGTGCCAAGATTACATCTCAACTAGTCTCGTGTTACTGACCAGTGGGTGCCAAGATTACATCTCAACTAGTCTCGTGTTACTGACCAGTGGGTGCCAAGATTACATCTCAACTAGTCCCGTGTTACTGACCAGTGGGTGCCAAGATTACATCTCAACTAGTCTCGTGTTACTGACCAGTGGGTGCCAAGATTACATCTCAACTAGTCTCGTGTTACTGACCAGTGGGTGCCAAGATTACATCTCAACTAGTCTCGTGTTACTGACCAGTGGGTGCCAAGATTACATCTCAACAAAAAGATATCAAGTTCATTTGGAAACTAATTTTTACTTGAGGAATGAGGACATAGCCTACAACTTCTACACAAATCTCCCACATTGAGTGATGTTATGTGCATGTATCTCAAGTTAGGATTCAGCCTCTCCTTCTGAAGATGCTTTCTGCTTTTCTCCTCCCTCCAGGTGTGTTCCTGTACTCCCCAACACCCCAGAACGTGACCGTCATGTTCTCCTCTGGCGTGGGGATGGAGGTACGGGGGCGAGAGGGGGGTGCCATGGCCCTCACCGTGCTGCTCCCCCCAGACTACACCAACCTCACCCAGGGCCTGCTAGGACAGATGAACTCTGACCCCTTGGATGACCTCGTGACCAGCCTGGGAGATGTCATCTCCCCTGACAACACCAGTCCTGAGGAAATCTTCACCTTCGGAGCTAGCTGTGAGTGCCTGGGCCTCTGTCTTCATTGATACATAAAGTGTATCTTAGGATCCCAAAATGTTGATACATTTTGTTGAGTGATTATCTGAAATGTTGGTTATTTTTCAATTAAGTCAAACCGACGTCGGTTCAATTATTTAAATTCCATTTAATTCATTTTTTTTTCTGTGATCTCAATGCACTGTTTCCAGACATAAACCGGATCAAGCATCAACTATGCAAAGTAGTAGGGAGTTGTAGTTTCGAATAGGCCAATATTTGATATAGCTTAGCGCAGAAAATGAGGTAAATAACTACAATGACCACCGGCAGACACAGAGTAGAGAAGAGACAGAAGACACGCGATCGAGAGATACCTCGCGAAGCAACTGCTTTCTGTATCTACATGAAAATACATTATAGTATTAAACTATACATTAAACTATGTGATTGATAGTTGGTATTCAGCAATCATAAAAGTATGCCTTATTTACTGTGAAGAACTACTAAAGTAGTGGCAGGCAGCAGAGATGATTACTTTAAATTAAATAATATTCATCAAATAACAAAAACTTAATATAGACAACAACTGAAATATTTTATTAAATGAGTGTTAATAAGTGATAAGCAGTAATGGGTTAACACTACATTCATGGGACTTGTGTTAATTGTTTTATGTGTTACAACATTCAGCCCAAGTAATGCATTTAAAATGTTCAAAAATCAAATGATCAAATTCAAATAAAAAAAATGATTATTTTTTTCATAATCGAACCGAAACCGAACCGACCTCAAAAAGTACTAATCGCTCAGCACTATAAAAGTTATTTTGGATCCTTGTGCTTCTCAATAATCAAAGGCTCATTGCTTCCTCCTTCATTGGACAGGTGACATGAAGGTAACATGTAAATTCACTGAAAAACAGGTGCTACATCTGGAAAAAAACAAATAAACGATGTTCTTTCTGTCTGTCTTCACCTTCGGAGCTGTACGTCCTTGAATCACCTGGTCTTGTGACACCAGGGGATGAGGGGCTAGATGTACTAAACAGATTTACAAATGTTAACCACACCGACAACAACAAAAACAAACTATGAAACATATGCAGTGTTAGGAGAAGGAATATAACAAGTTTTATCTTTGTGTTTGTTTGTTTCATACGTACTATACTGAGAAGAAGAAAAAATGCTGCACTTAACCTTTTGGTACATCTGGAATTGTAAACCACAATTCCTTAATTTGACCTTTAATTTGACCTTTCACTCTCTTTGCTTGAGATATTCCCAAGGAAGAGAAGAGTGTGTGTACTGTGCACTCATCCCTCCCTCCCCAACTCCCTCAACCCAGCCAGCTAACCACCTAGAGTTAAAAGGGCGTCCAAAGGGTTTTAATAGATGACAGGTGTGAGTCCCAAGTGGCACCCTATTCCCTATATAGTGCACTCCTTACAGGGTTATTGGTAGAAGTAGTGCACTATGTAGGGAATAGGGTGCCATTTGAGACACAAATGGAGAGAGAGAGAGAGAGAGAGAGAGAGAGAGAGAGGGAGAGAGAGAGAGAGAGAGATCTTGGCCGAGCCATGGTGTCGGACCAGAGAGCAGACCTAATGGCAGGAGACCAGTGGTGTCCTGGCCTGTCCTGCCTGAGCCACAGTCACATACCATGATAACATTCCACACAACCCACAGAGGAGTAATGAACAGATTTTTCCTCCCTCTCTCAGCTGCTCAGATGCACTTCTCTTGTTTCAGAGTTCCTGATAACAGTGAGCCATCTGTGTTCTAATAATATATATTGATATACAGTATAATATAGTATCACTGTGCGTCTTTGGCCTTTTTAGATGCCGTTTTATTAGAAACGTTCATGCCCCGCCCACCGGAGGATCTGTCTTTGTTTTCATCCGTTTATTTCCTGTGTTCCAGGGTGTACAACATCCACTTGTTGTCACTTAAATCTTGCTGGATTGATGGCTTTCATTTTACTCCTGTGATAGTGGTGCGTGGGTCAGCTGTTAGTTCACCCACCTGCAACTGCTTATAACCCATCCGCAACTGCTTATAACCCATCCGCAACTGCTTATAACCCATCCGCAACTGCTTATAACCCATCCGCAACTGCTTATAACCCATCCGCAACTGCTTATAACCCATCCGCAACTGCTTATAACCCATCCGCAACTGCTTATAACCCATCCGCAACTGCCTGCCAATGTATGTGATGCAGTGAAAATCTGAGGCCCGCAGCCGACCCAAACCGACGTACTGTAGTTTACTATGTTAGTGAATGAATGAGAGTACGTGACCCTGCACCTGTGTACTATGTTGTTCAAAACAAACTCCTCTGTAGTTGTAAACACGAGGTGAATTTCCAAACTGGCCCACATACTGAATCATCATGGCCACCTAATCGTCTTCCAATTGGCTCATTCATTTCTTCTTCTCTCCCCTGTAACTATCCCCCCAGGTCGTTGCTGTTAATGTGTTCTTAATCATGTAACCTGGTAAAATAAATGTTCTGGGCCTGTATTCACAAAGAGTCTTAGGAGTAGGAGTCCATTTTGGCCTTTTAGATCATAATGAATTAGATTACATGGACAGGAGGGACCTGATCTTAGATCAGAACTCCTACAATGAGACACTTGATAAATATGGGCCCACGTCCCTCTTGTCTTAATCAGTATAACCGTCAAGTCAAAACTGATCCTGTATCAGCACTCTTTGTGAATATGGGCACAAGTGATGTGTTGTCTTCTCCACAGGGAAAACCTCCAACCAGACGTCTCTGTTCACTTACGACAGTAAGTGCCTGTTGGACACGTACTATTACGTGAAACACGACCCGGCCTTCGTCCCGGCCTTCTCTGTGTCCGAAGACCCAGCTGACCCTCTGGTGGGGGACATGCTGAAGATGTGTTTCGGTGAGGGGGCTCTCTATTTCTCTAAATATATAATTTTAGGAGTGTTTAATGTATTTTAATGATATAGGACCGTGAAGAGGAGACTTTAACGGTAGGAAAAAATGGGTTGGATTCAAACCCATACCGACTCTGCACTCTTAGGAAAAACAGGTGGTATCTAGAACCTAAAAGGGTTCTTCGGCCCCATAGGAGAACCCTTTGAAGAACCTTTAAGGTTCCATGTTAAAACCTTTCCACAGAGAGTTGTTATTTAAAACATTTTTTTACCCATTTTTCTCAATTTCGTGGTATCTAATTGGTATTTCCAGTCTTGTCTCGCCACTGCAACTCCCATAAGGACTTGGGACAGGCGAAGGTGGAGGGCCGTGCGTCCTCAGAAACACGGCCCAGCCAAGCCGCGCTGCTTCTTGCCCGCTTAAACCGGAAGCCAACCACCACCAATGTGTTGGAGGAAAACACCCTACCCCTGGTGACCTGTTCAGCGTGCGCCCGGCCCGCCGCAGGAGTCACCAGGTGACCTGTTCAGCATGCGCCCGGCCCGCCGCAGGAGTCACCTGGTGACCTGTTCAGCGTGCGCCCGGCCCGCCGCAGGAGTCACCAGGTGACCTGTTCAGCGTGCGCCCGGCCCGCCTCAGGAGTCACCAGGTGACCTGTTCAGCGTGCGCCCGGCCCGCCGCAGGAGTCACCAGGTGACATGTTCAGCGTGCGCCCGGCCCGCCGCAGGAGTCACCAGGTGACCTGTTCAGCGTGCGCCCGGCCCGCCGCAGGAGTCACCAGGTGACCTGTTCAGCGTGCGCCCGGCCTGCCGCAGGAGACACCTGGTGACCTGTTCAGCGTGCGCCCGGCCCGCCACAGGAGTCACCAGGTGACGGGTCCCCGGTACTGACTGTTGGACCACACAGTCCACGGGAGCGCTTTCTTTAAAACATATCATACAGGCCTGATGTCTTTATGAAGTACTACTGCTGCCCCAAGTCCTACATGTTGACATTGGGGTTTTTACCGTACTTTTTCTCATATGACATTCAACAACAGTCAAACGTACGATGACATTTAATTAAATGCAATTGTCACATTTTTAACACAATCTTTTATACAGGTGATGGGGCCCAGTTCTGCAAGTACGACACCCTGAGCACCCGTAGTCTGGCTGTGGGTAACGCCACACTCCTGTCCTTCAGAAGTCACCAGACACTCATGCAGGACCTGGAGTCTGGTATGTATACGGGAGTCACCTCTGTCATTGACAGGAGTTGTGAAATGGATGTTTATGGAGTTAGTCTCCTCATTAACTCCAAGACCTTAGACTACAGTGAGGTGAACATAACCTTTTATGGTCTTAATTGTTAACCTACTTGTTGAATACTATGTGTAAGCAGAACTTTACTGTATATGTGTGTTGACTAATGCAAGTTACAACACGGTTTTGCCAAAGTTCCAGTAGCTTCTCAAGATGTCTAGAGTGTTGCCACAGTCCTGTACTTCACCACAGTGGATAGTATGGTTCTGTGTCATGACTTTGTACATAGGGTTTATATTCCAGATCAGTGTTTCCCGACTGCGGGCCTGGAGTTGTCAACTAATCATCAAGCCGTTGACAAGTTGAATCAGGTGTTTTTGTCCCAGGTCACAACAGAAATCTAGAAAATCTATGTTTTATTAGTAGATAACATCCTTATATTCCTTAGTGGTGTCCTGTGGGTGGCTGGCCTCTCCGAGGTACGGTGAGAAGATAGGTACACGCTACCTAGAGGGTTCGACAGTGAGCTTCACCTGTAACAGTGGCTCCGTTCTGTATGGATCACCAGAACGCACCTGTCTACCTAGCGGAGAGTGGACTGGAGAGGACGTGTCCTGTATCTCTGGTAGGTCCCTATAGTCCAGTAGATACATTTTTGAAAATGTTTCATTTTCATTTAGAAGCATAACATGTTGGCACACTTCTAATATGTGGTACTGGTAGGTCTATAGTCATAGGTTATATCACTGTGGTCATGCTAGACAGCAGGATGGAAGTCCAACTCTTTCTAACAACACACATGTTCGAACTACCAAGCCTAACCTTTAACCTTTAACTGTCACCCATCTGCCAGGAACTAAATGTGCCCTGCGGCCAGCCTAAAGAAGGGAAACATGACCTTTAACCTACCCCTCAATGGGCTATCTTAGTTGTCTGGCCTAACTTGGTTTTGTGCGATGATTGTCCTCAAATGAGAAACAGAGCAACTTTGAAAATCCCATTTAGCGTGACTCATTAGAAGCAGAGATTCCAGCAACTGTGGTTTGTGCTCTGAGCTAGTTGCCCAGACATACCAACAAAAAGATATTAGTCCATTAGAGATTAAGCACTAAAGGCTTTGGCTTGGCCTCTCTCCCCTCTTCCCCCTCTATCCCTCTCTCTCCCCTGTTCCCCCCCTCTCTCTCCCCCTGTCCCCCCCTCTCTCCCCTGTTCCCCCTCTCTCTCCCCTCTCTTCCCCCTCCCCTCTCTCTCCCCTCTTCCTCACCTCTCTCTCCCCTCTTCCCCCTCTATCCCTCTCTCCCCCTCTCTCTCCCCTCTCTCACCTCTCTCTCTCCTCTCCCCCCCTCTCTCCCCTCTTCCCCCCCCCCCCTCTCTCTCTCTCTCTCTCCCCCTCTCCCCCACCCTGTCCCTCTCTCTCCCCTCTTCTCCCTCTCTCTCCCCTCTTCTCCCTCTCTCTCCCTCTTCCCCCTCTCTCTCCCCTCTTCTCTCTCTCTCCCCCCCTCTCTCTCTCTCTCTCTCTCCCCCTCTCCCCCACCCTGTCCCTCTCTCTCCCCTCTTCCCCTCTCTCTCTCTCCCCTCTTCCCTCCCCCTCAACCCTCTTCCCCCTCTCTCTGTCTGTTTGTGAATGGGAACCACCTGTGTTTCCAGAATGCCTTGTTGCAGCCAGAAACAGAAAGCGTGCCTTGTTGCAGCCAGAAACAGAAAGCGTGCCTTGTTGCAGCCAGTAACAGAAAGCGTGCCTTGTTGCAGCCAGAAACAGAAAGCGAGCCTTGTTGCAGCCAGAAACAGAAAGCGAGCCTTGTTGCAGCCAGAAACAGAAAGCGAGCCTTGTTGCAGCCAGAAACAGAAAGCGAGCCTTGTTGCAGCCAGAAACAGAAAGCTTGGCTGAGAGCAGTTCCACTGACTGAGACTTTCGTTGTAGTGCTCTATCATTGCCTGCAGATGGCAGTGTTTTCCTGGAGAAACCCTAGTCCCCGTCTGGTGGAGAAGCAAGTTGTCCACTTGTCTCAGTCTCACCCCCTGAAGGCAACAACAGCCCAGTCCCTCCATCTGCTCCATTCTCAGTCTTCTCTCATCCTCTTTTCATTAGTCCGCTAACAGAGACTTCCTTCTGATAGCCATCTGATCATGCTGGATGTTGACGGATTTCATATCAGATCTGGACGAGGAAACACGCACATTGACTCCCTGACTGGGTCACAGCTGGATAGATATCAGATCTGGACGAGGAAACACACATATTGACTCCCTGACTGGGTCACAGCTGGATAAAATAGAAACCAACCTGACTTCACCCCCTTCCTTGTTCATGTGGCTGTAGTGTGTGTGTCTGAAATGGCACCCTATTCACTATGTAGTGCACTACTTTGGCTCTGCGCATCACAGCTGGATAGAATAGAAGGAACAGAACCTGACGTCACCTCCTCCCCCAGTCAATGTATTTCTATTAGTCTTACGATGACATTTCTGGGTATTATATTATTACAGACGTGCTACAACAACAGGTGTATGGTATCTTGTTGTCATCCTCTGATGAAGTATACAGTAACAGCATACGTCGGTTATGTTTTTACTAGGGCCAGTAGTTTTTCCTGAGTTGCAGTAACTGGGGCCTTGAGTTATTCCTGGTCGGGCCACGTAGTCAGGGGAAGAACTCCAGGCCTTAGTAAGTGCATAACCAACAAGTCAAGACAAACTTCACTGGGATCTAGCAGTACACAAGAAATGGGAGAGAACTCTTGGTAATAAGTCATTAGTCTTATCATTAGTACTTGACACTGAAACACACTGCTTCCCAATACACTGCCTGGTGGTGAGAGAGGGGACATTATAATATGAACACAGTGTTTCAGGGCCTGGTTCCCAATACACTGCCTGGTGGTGAGAGAGGGG
>NC_060177.1:85298844-85371344 GCF_021184085.1 Oncorhynchus gorbuscha | reverse complement strand
GCAGCCAGAAACAGAAAGAGAGCCTTGTTGCAGCCAGTAACAGAAAGTGTGCCTTGTTGCAGCCAGTAACAGAAAGCGAGCCTTGTTGCAGCCAGTAACAGAAAGTGAGCCTTGTTGCAGCCAGAAACAGAAAGCGAGCCTTGTTGCAGCCAGAAACATAAAGCGAGCCTTGTTGCAGCCAGTAACAGAAAGTGAGCCTTGTTGCAGCCAGAAACAGAAAGCGAGCCTTGTTGCAGCCAGAAACAGAAAGCGAGCCTTGTTGCAGCCAGTAACAGAAAGTGTGCCTTGTTGCAGCCAGTAACAGAAAGCGAGCCTTGTTGCAGCCAGAAACAGAAAGCGAGCCTTGTTGCAGCCAGTAACTGAAAGCGAGCCTTGTTGCAGCCAGAAACAGAAAGCGAGCCTTGTTGCAGCCAGAAACAGAGCCTTGTTGCAGCCAGAAACAGAGCGAGCCTTGTTGCAGCCAGAAACAGAAAGCGAGCCTTGTTGCAGCCAGAAACAGAAAGCGAGCCTTGTTGCAGCCAGAAACAGAAAGCAGAGCCTTGTTGCAGCCAGAAACAGAAAGTGAGCCTTGTTGCAGCCAGAAACAGAAAGCGAGCCTTGTTGCAGCCAGAAACAGAAAGAGCCTTGTTGCAGCCAGAAACAGAAAGCGAGCCTTGTTGCAGCCAGTAACAGAAAGTGAGCCTTGTTGCAGCCAGAAACAGAAAGCGAGCCTTGTTGCAGCCAGAAACAGAAAGCGAGCCTTGTTGCAGCCTTGTTGCAAACAGAAAGCGAGCCTTGTTGCAGCCAGAAACAGAAAGCGAGCCTTGTTGCAGCCAGAAACAGAAAGTGAGCCTTGTTGCAGCCAGAAACAGAAAGCGAGCCTTGTTGCAGCCAGAAACAGAAAGCGAGCCTTGTTGCAGCCAGAAACAGAAAGCGAGCCTTGTTGCAGCCAGTAACAGAAAGCGAGCCTTGTTGCAGCCAGTAACAGAAAGCGAGCCTTGTTGCAGCCAGTAACAGAAAGCGAGCCTTGTTGCAGCCAGTAACAGAAAGCGAGCCTTGTTGCAGCCAGAAACAGAAAGCGAGCCTTGTTGCAGCCAGTAACAGAAAGCGTGCCTTGTTGCAGCCAGTAACAGAAAGCGAGCCTTGTTGCAGCCAGTAACAGAAAGCGAGCCTTGTTGCAGCCAGTAACAGAAAGCGAGCCTTGTTGCAGCCAGAAACAGAAAGCGAGCCTTGTTGCAGCCAGTAACAGAGTGTGCCTTGTTGCAGCCAGTAACAGAAAGCGAGCCTTGTTGCAGCCAGAAACAGAAAGCGAGCCTTGTTGCAGCCAGAAACAGAAAGCTTGGCTGAGAGCAGTTCCACTGACTGAGACTTTCGTTGTAGTGCTCTATCATTGCCTGCAGATGGCAGTGTTTTCCTGGAGAAACCCTAGTCCCCGTCTGGTGGAGAAGCAAGTTGTCCACTTGTCTCAGTCTCACCCCCTGAAGGCAACAGCAGCCCAGTCCCTCCATCTGCTCCATTCTCAGTCTTCTCTCATCCTCTTTTCATTAGTCCGCTAACAGAGACTTCCTTCTGATAGCCATCTGATCATGCTGGATGTTGACGGATTTCATATCAGATCTGGACGAGGAAACACGCACATTGACTCCCTGACTGGGTCACAGCTGGATAGATATCAGATCTGGACGAGGAAACACACATATTGACTCCCTGACTGGGTCACAGCTGGATAAAATAGAAACCAACCTGACTTCACCCCCTTCCTTGTTCATGTGGCTGTAGTGTGTGTGTCTGAAATGGCACCCTATTCACTATGTAGTGCACTACTTTGGCTCTGCGCATCACAGCTGGATAGAATAGAAGGAACAGAACCTGACGTCACCTCCTCCCCCAGTCAATGTATTTCTATTAGTCTTACGATGACATTTCTGGGTATTATATTATTACAGACGTGCTACAACAACAGGTGTATGGTATCTTGTTGTCATCCTCTGATGAAGTATACAGTAACAGCATACGTCGGTTATGTTTTTACTAGGGCCAGTAGTTTTTCCTGAGTTGCAGTAACTGGGGCCTTGAGTTATTCCTGGTCGGGCCACGTAGTCAGGGGAAGAACTCCAGGCCTTAGTAAGTGCATAACCAACAAGTCAAGACAAACTTCACTGGGATCTAGCAGTACACAAGAAATGGGAGAGAACTCTTGGTAATAAGTCATTAGTCTTATCATTAGTACTTGACACTGAAACACACTGCTTCCCAATACACTGCCTGTTGGTGAGAGAGGGGACATTATAATATGAACACAGTGTTTCAGGGCCTGGTTCCCAATACACTGCCTGGTGGTGAGAGAGGGGACATTATAATATGAACACAGTGTTTCAGGGCCTGGTTCCCAATACACTGCCTGGTGGTGAGAGAGGGGACATTATAATATGAACACAGTGTTTCAGGGCCTGGTTCCCAATACACTGCCTGGTGGTGAGAGAGGGGACATTATAATATGAACACAGTGTTTCAGGGCCTGGTTCCCAATAAACTGCCTGGTGGTGAGAGAGGGGACATTATAATATGAACACAGTGTTTCAGGGCCTGGTTCCCAATACACTGCCTGGTGGTGAGAGAGGGGACATTATAATATGAACACAGTGTTTCAGGGCCTGGTTCCCAATACACTGCCTGTTGGTGAGAGAGGGGACATTATAATATGAACACAGTGTTTCAGGGCCTGGTTCCCAATACCCTGCCTGTTGGTGAGAGAGGGGACATTATAATATGAACACAGTGTTTCAGGGCCTGGTTCCCAATACACTGCCTGTTGGTGAGAGAGGGGACATTATAATATGAACACAGTGTTTCAGGGCCTGGTTCCCAATACACTGCCTGGTGGTGAGAGAGGGGACATTATAATATGAACACAGTGTTTCAGGGCCTGGTTCCCAATACACTGCCTGGTGGTGAGAGAGGGGACATTATAATATGAACACAGTGTTTCAGGGCCTGGTTCCCAGTACACTGCCTGGTGATGAGAGAGGGGACATTATAATATGAACACAGTGTTTCAGGGCCTGGTTCCCAATACATTGCCTGGTGGTGAGAGAGGGGACATTATAATATGAACACAGTGTTTCAGGGCCTGGTTCCCAATACACTGCCTGGTGATGAGAGAAGGGACATTATAATATGAACACAGTGTTTCAGGGCCTGGTTCCCAATACACTGCCTGGTGATGAGAGAGGGGACATTATTATATGAACACAGTGTTTCAGGGCCTGGTTCCCAATACACTGCCTGTTGGTGAGAGAGGGGACATTATAATATGAACACAGTGTTTCAGGGCCTGGTTCCCAATACACTGCCTGGTGATGAGAGAGGGGACATTATAATATGAACACAGTGTTTCAGGGCCTGGTTCCCAATACATTGCCTGGTGGTGAGAGAGGGGACATTATAATATGAACACAGTGTTTCAGGGCCTGGTTCCCAATACACTGCCTGTTGGTGAGAGAGGGGACATTATAATATGAACACAGTGTTTCAGGGCCTGGTTCCCAATACACTGCCTGGTGGTGAGAGAGGGGACATTATAATATGAACACAGTGTTTCAGGGCCTGGTTCCCAATACACTGCCTGGTGGTGAGAGAGGGGACATTATAATATGAACACAGTGTTTCAGGGCCTGGTTCCCAATACACTGCCTGGTGGTGAGAGAGGGGACATTATAATATGAACACAGTGTTTCAGGGCCTGGTTCCCAATACACTGGTGGTGAGAGAGGGGACATTATAATATGAACACAGTGTTTCAGGGCCTGGTTCCCAATACACTGCCTGGTGGTGAGAGAGGGGACATTACAACACTAACACAGTGTTTCAGGGCCTGGTTCCCAATACACTGGTGGTGAGAGAGGGGACATTATAACACTAACACAGTGTTTCAGGGCCTGGTTCCCAATACACTGGTGGTGAGAGAGGGGACATTATAATATGAACACAGTGTTTCAGGGCCTGGTTCCCAATACACTGCCTGGTGATGAGAGAGGGGACATTATAATATGAACGCAGTGTTTCAGGGCCTGGTTCCCAATACACTGCCTGGTGATGAGAGAGGGGACATTATAATATGAACACAGTGTTTCAGGGCCTGGTTCCCAATACATTGCCTGGTGGTGAGAGAGGGGACATTATAATATGAACACAGTGTTTCAGGGCCTGGTTCCCAATACATTGCCTGGTGGTGAGAGAGGGGACATTATAATATGAACACAGTGTTTCAGGGCCTGGTTCCCAATACACTGCCTGTTGGTGAGAGAGGGGACATTATAATATGAACACAGTGTTTCAGGGCCTGGTTCCCAATACACTGCCTGGTGGTGAGAGAGGGGACATTATAATATGAACACAGTGTTTCAGGGCCTGGTTCCCAATACACTGCCTGGTGGTGAGAGAGGTGACATTATAATATGAACACAGTGTTTCAGGGCCTGGTTCCCAATACACTGCCTGGTGGTGAGAGTGGGGACATTATAATATGAACACAGTGTTTCAGGGCCTGGTTCCCAATACACTGGTGGTGAGAGAGGGGACATTATAATATGAACACAGTGTTTCAGGGCCTGGTTCCCAATACACTGCCTGGTGGTGAGAGAGGGGACATTATAATATGAACACAGTGTTTCAGGGCCTGGTTCCCAATACACTGGTGGTGAGAGAGGGGACATTATAATATGAACACAGTGTTTCAGGGCCTGGTTCCCAATACACTGCCTGGTGGTGAGAGAGGGACATTATAATATGAACACAGTGTTTCAGGGCCTGGTTCCCAATACACTGGTGGTGAGAGAGGGGACATTATAACACTAACACAGTGTTTCAGGGCCTGGTTCCCAATACACTGGTGGTGAGAGAGGGGACATTATAACACTAACACAGTGTTTCAGGGCCTGGTTCCCAATACACTGGTGGTGAGAGAGGGGACATTATAATATGAACACAGTGTTTCAGGGCCTGGTTCCCAATACACTGCCTGGTGATGAGAGAGGGGACATTATAATATGAACACAGTGTTTCAGGGCCTGGTTCCCAATACACTGCCTGGTGGTGAGAGAGGGGACATTATAATATGAACACAGTGTTTCAGGGCCTGGTTCCCAATACACTGCCTGGTGGTGAGAGAGGGGACATTATAATATGAACACAGTGTTTCAGGGCCTGGTTCCCAATACACTGGTGGTGAGAGAGGGGACATTATAACACTAACACAGTGTTTCAGGGCCTGGTTCCCAATACACTGGTGGTGAGAGAGGGGACATTATAACACTAACACAGTGTTTCAGGGCCTGGTTCCCAATACACTGGTGGTGAGAGAGGGGACATTATAATATGAACACAGTGTTTCAGGGCCTGGTTCCCAATACACTGCCTGGTGATGAGAGAGGGGACATTATAATATGAACGCAGTGTTTCAGGGCCTGGTTCCCAATACACTGCCTGGTGATGAGAGAGGGGACATTATAATATGAACACAGTGTTTCAGGGCCTGGTTCCCAATACATTGCCTGGTGGTGAGAGAGGGGACATTATAATATGAACACAGTGTTTCAGGGCCTGGTTCCCAATACATTGCCTGGTGGTGAGAGAGGGGACATTATAATATGAACACAGTGTTTCAGGGCCTGGTTCCCAATACACTGCCTGGTGGTGAGAGAGGGGACATTATAATATGAACACAGTGTTTCAGGGCCTGGTTCCCAATACACTGCCTGGTGGTGAGAGAGGGGACATTATAATATGAACACAGTGTTTCAGGGCCTGGTTCCCAATACACTGCCTGGTGATGAGAGAGGGGACATTATAATATGAACGCAGTGTTTCAGGGCCTGGTTCCCAATACACTGCCTGGTGATGAGAGAGGGGACATTATAATATGAACACAGTGTTTCAGGGCCTGGTTCCCAATACATTGCCTGGTGGTGAGAGAGGGGACATTATAATATGAACACAGTGTTTCAGGGCCTGGTTCCCAATACATTGCCTGGTGGTGAGAGAGGGGACATTATAATATGAACACAGTGTTTCAGGGCCTGGTTCCCAATACACTGCCTGTTGGTGAGAGAGGGGACATTATAATATGAACACAGTGTTTCAGGGCCTGGTTCCCAATACACTGCCTGGTGGTGAGAGAGGGGACATTATAATATGAACACAGTGTTTCAGGGCCTGGTTCCCAATACACTGCCTGGTGGTGAGAGAGGGGACATTATAATATGAACACAGTGTTTCAGGGCCTGGTTCCCAATACACTGCCTGGTGGTGAGAGAGGGGACATTATAATATGAACACAGTGTTTCAGGGCCTGGTTCCCAATACACTGGTGGTGAGAGAGGGGACATTATAATATGAACACAGTGTTTCAGGGCCTGGTTCCCAATACACTGCCTGGTGGTGAGAGAGGGGACATTATAACACTAACACAGTGTTTCAGGGCCTGGTTCCCAATACACTGGTGGTGAGAGAGGGGACATTATAACACTAACACAGTGTTTCAGGGCCTGGTTCCCAATACACTGGTGGTGAGAGAGGGGACATTATAATATGAACACAGTGTTTCAGGGCCTGGTTCCCAATACACTGCCTGGTGATGAGAGAGGGGACATTATAATATGAACGCAGTGTTTCAGGGCCTGGTTCCCAATACATTGCCTGAGAGAGGGGTGAACACAGTGTTTCAGGGCCTGGTTCCCAATACATTGCCTGGTGGTGAGAGAGGGGACATTATAATATGAACACAGTGTTTCAGGGCCTGGTTCCCAATACATTGCCTGGTGGTGAGAGGGGACATTATAATATGAACACAGTGTTTCAGGGCCTGGTTCCCAATACACTGCCTGTTGGTGAGAGAGGGGACATTATAATATGAACACAGTGTTTCAGGGCCTGGTTCCCAATACACTGCCTGGTGGTGAGAGAGGGGACATTATAATATGAACACAGTGTTTCAGGGCCTGGTTCCCAATACACTGCCTGGTGGTGAGAGAGGGGACATTATAATATGAACACAGTGTTTCAGGGCCTGGTTCCCAATACACTGCCTGGTGGTGAGAGAGGGGACATTATAATATGAACACAGTGTTTCAGGGCCTGGTTCCCAATACACTGGTGGTGAGAGAGGGGACATTATAATATGAACACAGTGTTTCAGGGCCTGGTTCCCAATACACTGCCTGGTGGTGAGAGAGGGGACATTATAATATAACACAGTGTTTCAGGGCCTGGTTCCCAATACACTGGTGGTGAGAGAGGGGACATTATAATATGAACACAGTGTTTCAGGGCCTGGTTCCCAATACACTGGTGGTGAGAGAGGGGACATTATAACACTAACACAGTGTTTCAGGGCCTGGTTCCCAATACACTGGTGGTGAGAGAGGGGACATTATAACACTAACACAGTGTTTCAGGGCCTGGTTCCCAATACACTGGTGGTGAGAGAGGGGACATTATAATATGAACACAGTGTTTCAGGGCCTGGTTCCCAATACACTGGTGGTGAGAGAGGGGACATTATAATATGAACACAGTGTTTCAGGGCCTGGTTCCCAATACACTGGTGGTGAGAGAGGGGACATTATAATATGAACACAGTGTTTCAGGGCCTGGTTCCCAATACACTGGTGGTGAGAGAGGGGACATTATAATATGAACACAGTGTTTCAGGGCCTGGTTCCCAATACACTGGTGGTGAGAGAGGGGACATTATAATATGAACACAGTGTTTCAGGGCCTGGTTCCCAATACACTGGTGGTGAGAGAGGGGACATTATAATATGAACACAGTGTTTCAGGGCCTGGTTCCCAATACACTGGTGGTGAGAGAGGGGACATTATAATATGAACACAGTGTTTCAGGGCCTGGTTCCCAATACACTGGTGGTGAGAGGGGACATTATAATATGAACACAGTGTTTCAGGGCCTGGTTCCCAATACACTGGTGGTGAGAGAGGGGACATTATAATATGAACACAGTGTTTCAGGGCCTGGTTCCCAATACACTGGTGGTGAGAGAGGGGACATTATAATATGAACACAGTGTTTCAGGGCCTGGTTCCCAATACACTGCCTGGTGGTGAGAGAGGGGACATTATAATATGAACACAGTGTTTCAGGGCCTGGTTCCCAATACACTGGTGGTGAGAGAGGGGACATTATAATATGAACACAGTGTTTCAGGGCCTGGTTCCCAATACACTGGTGGTGAGAGAGGGGACATTATAACACTAACACAGTGTTTCAGGGCCTGGTTCCCAATACACTGGTGGTGAGAGAGGGGACATTATAACACTAACACAGTGTTTCAGGGCCTGGTTCCCAATACACTGGTGGTGAGAGAGGGGACATTATAATATGAACACAGTGTTTCAGGGCCTGGTTCCCAATACACTGGTGGTGAGAGAGGGGACATTATAATATGAACACAGTGTTTCAGGGCCTGGTTCCCAATACACTGGTGGTGAGAGAGGGGACATTATAATATGAACACAGTGTTTCAGGGCCTGGTTCCCAATACACTGGTGGTGAGAGAGGGGACATTATAATATGAACACAGTGTTTCAGGGCCTGGTTCCCAATACACTGGTGGTGAGAGAGGGGACATTATAATATGAACACAGTGTTTCAGGGCCTGGTTCCCAATACACTGGTGGTGAGAGAGGGGACATTATAATATGAACACAGTGTTTCAGGGCCTGGTTCCCAATACACTGCCTGGTGGTGAGTGGTGAGAGAGGGGACATTATAATATGAACACAGTGTTTCAGGGCCTGGTTCCCAATACACTGGTGGTGAGAGAGGGGACATTATAATATGAACACAGTGTTTCAGGGCCTGGTTCCCAATACACTGGTGGTGAGAGAGGGGACATTATAATATGAACACAGTGTTTCAGGGCCTGGTTCCCAATACACTGGTGGTGAGAGAGGGGACATTATAACACTAACACAGTGTTTCAGGGCCTGGTTCCCAATACACTGGTGGTGAGAGAGGGGACATTATAATAGGAACACAGTGTTTCAGGGCCTGGTTCCCAATACACTGCCTGGTGATGAGAGAGGGGACATTATAATATGAACGCAGTGTTTCAGGGCCTGGTTCCCAATACACTGCCTGGTGATGAGAGAGGGGACATTATAATATGAACACAGTGTTTCAGGGCCTGGTTCCCAATACACTGGTGATGAGAGAGGGGACATTATAATATGAACACAGTGTTTCAGGGCCTGGTTCCCAATACACTGGTGGTGAGAGAGGGGACATTATAACACTAACACAGTGTTTCAGGGCCTGGTTCCCAATACACTGGTGGTGGGAGAGGGGACATTATAATATGAACACAGTGTTTCAGGGCCTGGTTCCCAATACACTGCCTGGTGATGAGAGAGGGGACATTATAATATGAACGCAGTGTTTCAGGGCCTGGTTCCCAATACACTGCCTGGTGGTGAGAGAGGGGACATTATAATATGAACACAGTGTTTGAGTGGTTTGTCAAAGAATGCCTTTCCCACAAGGCTGTCGAAGTATACAGATGTCCAAACACTTGCATTCTTTCTCTCTCTTTCTTTCTCTCTTTCTTTCTCTCTTTCTTTCTCTCTCTTTCTCTCTCTCTCTCTTTCTTTCTCTCTCTTTCTCTCTCTCTCTCTTTCTCTCTTTCTTTCTTTCTCTCTTTCTCTCTTTCTTTCTCTCTCTTTCTTTCTTTCTCTCTCTTATAAAGTAATAACAGAAGAGAAGCAGGTCGGGTTGAGGGCCTCAGACCTTCACTATCACATATAGTCGGTGGTTTCTGATGGGTATAAGCAATTGTGTGCGGGTGAACAAACAGCATCACTAACACACACACACTCCAAACAACCTACTGAAATGTGTGCTACCCCACTTATTTAGGGAATAGGGTGCCATTTGGGACTCAACAAGTTACTTATGTCCCATCCTGTAGGACTCCTATCCATGTCCCATAAACACTCATCTCTGTTAACCCAGAGGAAAATCTCATGTCATTTGGTCAGCTGTGTGATTAACGTCCGGGTTCATACGTGTTAGACATTGAGAGTTCCGGCACAAAACAAAACTCTCAGCATTCAAAGCACTCGTGTTGAAGCAGTTTAAACACCGCCTTTCCCCAATCCTGATACGTCCAAATAACCAATGACTACAACCCACAAAACCGGAACTAATGCTGCTCGGATCTCACTCCTCCCATTCAGTCCTGGCAGATTCTCTCAGTCAACACACAGCATCTGCCCATGGGGAGATGACATAAACAGTGACAGTAGAGACAGGAAATGCTTTGTCTGTGTTGTCCTCACCCTGTGTGAGTCACTACGGCAGTTGGAGAGTAGCATAAACATCCAGAGTAGTTAGCTGTAGTAAAGGGCAGGGTGATACAGGAGAACAGAGGCCTCCACATCCAGAGTAGTTAGCTGTAGTAAAGGGCAGGGTGATACAGGAGAACAGAGGCCTCCACATCCAGAGTAGTTAGCTGTAGTAAAGGGCAGGGTGATACAGGAGAACAGAGGCCTCCACATCCAGAGTAGTTAGCTGTAGTAAAGGGCAGGGTGATAAAGGAGAACAGAGGCCTCCACATCCAGAGTAGTTAGCTGTAGTAAAGGGCAGGGTGATAAAGGAGAACAGAGGCCTCCACATCCAGAGTAGTTAGCTGTAGTAAAGGGCAGGGTGATAAAGGAGAACAGAGGCCTCCACATCCAGAGTAGTTAGCTGTAGTAAAGGGCAGGGTGATAAAGGAGAACAGAGGCCTCCACATCCAGAGTAGTTAGCTGTAGTAAAGGGCAGGGTGATACAGGAGAACAGAGGCCTCCACATCCAGAGTAGTTAGCTGTAGTAAAGGGCAAGGTGATAAAGGAGAACAGAGGCCTCCACATCCAGAGTAGTTAGCTGTAGTAAAGGGCAGGGTGATAAAGGAGAACAGAGGCCTCCACATCCAGAGTAGTTAGCTGTAGTAAAGGGCAGGGTGATAAAGGAGAACAGAGGCCTCCACATCCAGAGTAGTTAGCTGTAGTAAAGGGCAGGGTGATAAAGGAGAACAGAGGCCTCCACATCCAGAGTAGTTAGCTGTAGTAAAGGGCAGGGTGATACAGGAGAACAGAGGCCTCCACATCCAGAGTAGTTAGCTGTAGTAAAGGGCAGGGTGATAAAGGAGAACAGAGGCCTCCACATCCAGAGTAGTTAGCTGTAGTAAAGGGCAGGGTGATAAAGGAGAACAGAGGCCTCCACATCCAGAGTAGTTAGCTGTAGTAAAGGGCAGGGTGATAAAGGAGAACAGAGGCCTCCACATCCAGAGTAGTTAGCTGTAGTAAAGGGCAGGGTGATAAAGGAGAACAGAGGCCTCCACATCCAGAGTAGTTAGCTGTAGTAAAGGGCAGGGTGATAAAGGAGAACAGAGGCCTCCACATCCAGAGTAGTTAGCTGTAGTAAAGGGCAGGGTGATAAAGGAGAACAGAGGCCTCCACATCCAGAGTAGTTAGCTGTAGTAAAGGGCAGGGTGATAAAGGAGAACAGAGGCCTCCACATCCAGAGTAGTTAGCTGTAGTAAAGGGCAGGGTGATACAGGAGAACAGAGGCCTCCACATCCAGAGTAGTTAGCTGTAGTAAAGGGCAGGGTGATAAAGGAGAACAGAGGCCTCCACATCCAGAGTAGTTAGCTGTAGTAAAGGGCAGGGTGATAAAGGAGAACAGAGGCCTCCACATCCAGAGTAGTTAGCTGTAGTAAAGGGCAGGGTGATAAAGGAGAACAGAGGCCTCCACATCCAGAGTAGTTAGCTGTAGTAAAGGGCAGGGTGATACAGGAGAACAGAGGCCTCCACATCCAGAGTAGTTAGCTGTAGTAAAGAGGTCACTGACCATCTCGAATCCCATTGTACCTTCCGCTATGCAATCTGGTTTCCGAGCCGGTCACGGGTGCACCTCAGCCACACTCAAGGTACTAAACGATATCATAACCGCCATCGATAAAAGACAGTACTGTGCAGCCGTCTTCATCGACCTTGCCAAGGCCTTCGACTCTGTCAATCACCATATTCTTATCGGCAGACTCAGTAGCCTCGGTTTTTCGGATGACTGCCTTGCCTGGTTCACCAATTACTTTGCAGACAGAGTTCAGTGTGTCAAATCGGAGGGCATGCTGTCCGGTCCTCTGGCAGTCTCTATGGGGGTGCCACAGGGTTCAATTCTCGGGCCGACTCTTTTGTCTGTATATATCAATGATGTTGCTCTTGCAGCGGGCGATTCCCTGATCCACCTCTACGCAGACGAAACCATTCTATATACTTTCGGCCCGTCATTGGACACTGTGCTATCTAACCTCCAAACGAGCTTCAATGCCATACAACACTCCTTCCGTGGCCTCCAACTGCTCTTAAACGCTAGTAAAACCAAATGCATGCTTTTCAACCGATCGCTGCCTGCACCCGCATGCCCGACTAGCATCACCACCCTGGATGGTTCCGACCTTGAATATGTGGACATCTATAAGTACCTAGGTGTCTCGCTCGACTGCAAACTCTCCCTCCAGATTCATATCAAACATCTCCAATCGAAAATCAAATCAAGAGTCGGCTTTCTATTCCGCAACAAAGCGTCCTTCACTCACGCCACCAAGCTTACCCTAGTAAAACTGACTATCCTGCCGATCCTCGACTTCGGCGATGTCATCTACAAAATGGCTTCCAACACTCTACTCAGCAAACTGGATGCAGTCTACCACAGTGCCATCAGTTTTGTCACTAAAGCACCTTATACCACCCACCACTGCGACTTGTATGCTCTAGTCGGCTGGCCCTCGCTACATATTCGTCGCCAGACCCACTGGCTCCAGGTCATCTACAAGTCCATGCTAGGTAAAGCTCCGCCTTATCTCAGTTCACTGGTCACGATGGCAACACCCATCCGTAGCACGCGCTCCAGCAGGTGTATCTCACTGATCATCCCTAAAGCCAACACCTTTCGTTCCAGTACTCTGCTGCCTGTGACTGGAACGAATTGCAAAAATCGCTGAAGTTGGAGACTTTTATCTCCCTCACCAACTTCAAACATCAGCTATCTGAGCAGCTAACCGATCGCTGCTGCTGTACATAGTCTATTGGTAAATAGCCCACCCATTTTCACCTACCTCATTCCCATACTGTTTTTACACTGTTTTTATTTATTTACTCTTCTGCTCTTTTGCACACCAATATCTCTACCTGTACATGACCATCTGATCATTTATCACTCCAGTGCTAATCTGCAAAATTGTAATTATTCGCCTACCTCCTCATGCCTTTTGCACACATTGTATATAGACTCCCCCTTTTTTCTACTGTGTTATTGACTTGTTAATTGTTTACTGCATGTGTAACTCTGTGTTGTCTGTTCACACTGCTATGCTTTATCTTGGCCAGGTCGCAGTTGCAAATGAGAACTTGTTCTCAACTAGCCTACCTGGTTAAATAAAGGTTAAATAAAAAATAAAAAGGGCAGGGTGATACAGGAGAACAGAGGTCTCCACATCCAGAGTAGTTAGCTGTAGTAGATGGCAGGGTGATACAGGAGAACAGAGGTCTCCACATCCAGAGTAGTTAGCTGTAGTAAAGGGCAGGGTGATACAGGAGAACAGAGGTCTCCACATCCAGAGTAGTTAGCTGTAGTAAAGGGCAGGGTGATACAGGAGAACAGAGGTCTCCACATCCAGAGTAGTTAGCTGTAGTAAAGGGCAGGGTGATACAGGAGAACAGAGGTCTCCACATCCAGAGTAGTTAGCTGTAGTAAAGGGCAGGGTGATACAGGAGAACAGAGGTCTCCACATCCAGAGTAGTTAGCTGTAGTAAAGGGCAGGGTGATACAGGAGAACAGAGGTCTCCACATCCAGAGTAGTTAGCTGTAGTAAAGGGCAGGGTGATACAGGAGAACAGAGGTCTCCACATCCAGAGTAGTTAGCTGTAGTTAAAGGGCAGGGTGATACAGGAGAACAGAGGTCTCCACATCCAGAGTAGTTAGCTGTAGTAAAGGGCAGGGTGATACAGGAGAACAGAGGTCTCCACATCCAGAGTAGTTAGCTGTAGTAAAGGGCAGGGTGATACAGGAGAACAGAGGTCTCCACATCCAGAGTAGTTAGCTGTAGTAGATGGCAGGGTGATACAGGAGAACAGAGGTCTCCACATCCAGAGTAGTTAGCTGTAGTAAAGGGCAGGGTGATACAGGAGAACAGAGGTCTCCACATCCAGAGTAGTTAGCTGTAGTAAAGGGCAGGGTGATACAGGAGAACAGAGGTCTCCACATCCAGAGTAGTTAGCTGTAGTAGATGGCAGGGTGATACAGGAGAACAGAGGTCTCCACATCCAGAGTAGTTAGCTGTAGTAGATGGCAGGGTGATACAGGAGAACAGAGGCCTCCACATCCAGAGTAGTTAGCTGTAGTAAAGGGCAGGGTGATACAGGAGAACAGAGGCCTCCACATCCAGAGTAGTTAGCTGTAGTAAAGGGCAGGGTGATACAGGAGAACAGAGGTCTCCACATCCAGAGTAGTTAGCTGTAGTAAAGGGCAGGGTGATACAGGAGAACAGAGGTCTCCACATCCAGAGTAGTTAGCCTTGTGGGAAATTCACTGTTGTTTACGACACGTGACAATCAAAATGTGATTTGATGTGACAGGAGAGGTGTCACACGGTTCTCTCTGTCAAAGGAGATCAACATTTGTTGTCACCAGAACTGGAGCTCTGCCAGTCCCTAATTATAATTTATTGGCTTCCATTGACAATGTACCACGTCATGTACACATACTGTATGAGCAGATCAGTGGAGGCTGGTGGGAGGCGCTATAGGAGGACGGGCTCATTGTAATGGTTGAGATGGAATAAATGAACAGAGTCAAAAGTGTGGTTTCCATGTGTTTGATGTGTTTGATACCATTCCATTGAATCTATTCCAGCCATTACAATGAGCCCGTCCTCCTACAGCTCTTCCCACCAGCCTCCACTGGAGCAGATACTATTTAAAATCTTTCATATATATATATATATATATATATATATATATATATATATATATATATATACGGCCTCCCAAGTGGTGCAGCGGTCTGAGGCACTGCATTGCAGTGTTGCCGCGTCACTACAGCCTGGGGTTCGATCCCAGGCTTTGTCACAACCGGCCGTGACTGGGAGTACCATAGGGGGGCTCACAATTGGTCCAGCATCGTCCGGGTTAAGGGAAGGTTTGGCCAGGGTGGCTTGACTTGGCTCATTGCGCTGTAGCGACTCCTTGTGGCTGGCCGGGCACCTACAGGCTGACTCAGTCATCAGTTGGTGCAGCTAGCTTCCGGGTGAAGAGAGCGAGTGTTAAGAAGAGCAGCTAGGCACGTCATGTTTCAGGGGACTCATGACTCGATGTTCGCTTCTCCCGAGCCCGTTGGGGAGTTGCAGTGATGAGACAAGATCGTAGTCATGAAAACGGGGGGAAAAAATGTATTTAAAAAAAATATATAATAATCTTTAATTTACTTTGAGCGCTAGATGGGTGGGGTTTGCCGTTTTGGGAATTCAATAAGTTTCATACCGCCAGACAAACTCAATAAACCACAGATAAAGTATTTGATTGATTGGAAATAGTATTTGAACCTGGTTCTGTGTATGATAAATGACCTTTATCAGGGGTAATTTATTCTGCTAATCCATTTTAATATTCTTCGGCGTGTGAGATGAGTCACGCAGTGGAAGGGTGAGAGAGAAAGTCCCTAACTTCAAAAAGGACTCGGGAGAAAGAATCATCAAGTTGTAGAATTGGGCTGGGACAAGTCACGCTCAGAGGAGGAGCGGAGGAGATGATTAAAGTCGAAATGACAGCAGCAGAGGACAGATGAAAAGAGAGAGAGAGAAAGGTAGAGATGCTGACTGAAAAAGGCAGACGAAATACAACAATGAAAAAGTATTGCTCTGTTTATTTCCATATGGCAACAAGGCATAGTGCAGAAATTGCGAGAGACTGGCGGCAGGTATCTTAGTGGTTAAGAGCGCTGGGCCAGTAAATGAAAGGTTGCTGGTTCGAATCCCGAGCCGACTAGGTGAAAAATCTGTCTGTGCCCTTGAGCAAGGCACCTTGACCCTAATAGCTCCTGTAAATTGCTCTGGATAAGAATGTCTGCTAAATAACTCAAATGTCAATGTAGACAAAGGGAGAGAAAGAGAGTGTGTGTCGGAATTGAAGAAGCAGGTTGTATAGAGAGGAGGAACTTAAAATGCCATCGCAGTGCAAGACATTTAAACCTGTCATGTCCCTCTGCACCACTGTCTCTGTAAGGAACTTTCCTGAATAAACAAGGTCCCTGTCTGGGACCTCAGAGTAAACAATCTATTGTGATTAAAGAGGCTCTCTATCTTCACTTCTTCTCTTTTTATTTTTTCATATTCTTTCTCATCTGCATCTCTCTCTCTCTCTCTCTCTCTCGGTCACAAAGACCTGGGGGAGGGAGCTTGTGTTTTGGATCAGAGCAGAGCTGAGAAACACAGACACACCATTTCCATATTACAGGGGAGGTATTATTTATACTTGTTCATATTTATTTCCAGTATTTCTCGTCAGATTTTGACAGTCAAGTCCTCCTCTGAAATGTAAAGTGCTCTGAACTTCTAATAAACCCACGATGGAGGATTCTGGTGAACTGTCTTCGCTACAGAAACTAACTCATATTTAGATATGCACTTTAGAAATAAGCACAATTCATTTCATACAGTGCATTCAGAATGTATTCAGACCCCTTCTCTTTTTCCACATTTTGTTACGTTACAGCCTTATTCTAAAATGTATTAAATATTTTTTCCCCCTCATCCATCTACACACAATATCCAATAATGACAAAGTGAAAACAGGTTTTTACATTTTTGTATTTATTGTATTAAAACTGAAATTGGCTCAAGTGCATCTTGTTTCCATGGAAAATTCTGGTAAATTCAGTTGATTGGACATGATTTGGAAAGCCACACACTGGTCTATATAAGGTCCCACAGTTGACAGTGCATGTCAGAGCAAAAACCAAGCCATGAGGTTGAAGGAATTGTCTGTAGAGCTCCGAGACAGGATTGTGTCGAGGCACAGATCTGGGGAAGGGTATCAAAACATTTCTGCAGCGTTGAAGGTCCCCAACAAAACAGTGGCCTCCATCATTCTTAAATGGAAGAAGTTTGGAACCACCAAGACTCTTCCTAGAGCTGGCCGCCTGGCCAAACTGAGCAGTCGATGGAGAAGGGCTGACAGTGCTCTAGAGTTCCTTTGTGGAGATGGGGGAACCTTCCAGAAGGACAACCATCTCTGTAGCACTCCATCAATCAGGCCTCTATGGTAGAGGGGCCAGACGGAAGCCACTCCTCAGTAAAAGGCACATGACCGACCGCTTGAAGTTTGCCAAAAGGCACCTAAAAACTCACGGACCATAAGAAACAAGATTCTCTGCCCTGATGACACCAAGATGGAACTCTTTCACCTGAATTTTTTTATTTAACCTTTATTTAACCAGGCAAGTCAGTTAAGAACACATTCTTATTTTCAATGACGGCCTGGGAACAGTGGGTTAACTGCCTGTTCAGGGGCAGAACGACAGATTTGTACCTTGTCAGCTCGGGGGTTTGAACTCGCAACCTTCCGGTTACTAGTCCAACACTCTAACCACTAGGCTACGCTGCCGCCCCCGAATGACAAGCGTCACGTCTGGAGGAAACCTGGCACCATCCCCACGGTGCAACCTCTGTTTATCATCCTCGACACACAACCTCTGTTTATCATCCTCGACACACAACCTCTGTCTATCATCCTCGACACGTAACCTCTGTTTATCATCCTCGACACGTAACCTCTATCATCCTCGACACACAACCTCTGTTTATCATCCTCGACACGCAACCTCTGTTTATCATCCTCGACACGCAACCTCTGTTTATCATCCTCGACACGTAACCTCTGTTTATCATCCTCGACACACAACCTCTGTTTATCATCCTCGACACACAACCTCTGTCTATCATCCTCGACACGTAACCTCTGTTTATCATCCTCGACACGTAACCTCTGTTTATCATCCTCGACACGCAACCTCTGTTTATCATCCTCGACACGTAACCTCTGTTTATCATCCTCGACACATAACCTCTGTTTATCATCCTCGACACGCAACCTCATCATCCTCGACACGCAACCTCTGTTTATCATCCTCGACACGTAACCTCTGTTTATCATCCTCGACACGCAACCTCTGTTTATCATCCTCGACACATAACCTCTGTTTATCATCCTCGACACGCAACCTCATCATCCTCGACACGCAACCTCTGTTTATCATCCTCAACACGTACAGTGGGGCAAAAAAGTATTTAGTCAGCCACCAATTGTGCAAGTTCTCCCACTTAAAAAGATGAGACACTTCAACTATGACAGACAAAATGAGAGAGAAAAAAATCCAGAAAATCACATTGTAGGATTTTTTATGAATTTATTTGCAAATTATGATGGAAAATAAGTATTTGGTCACCTACAAACAAGCAAGATTTCTGGCTCTCACAGACCTGTAACGTCTTCTTTAAGAGGCTCCTCTGTCCTCCACTCGTTACTTGTATTAATGGCACCTGTTTGAACTTGTTATCAGTATAAAAGACACCTGTCCACAACCTCAAACAGTCACACTCCAAACTCCACTATGGCCAAGACCAAAGAGCTGTCAAAGGACACCAGAAACAAAATTGTAGACCTGCACCAGGCTGGGAAGACTGAATCTGCACCCTTTTGTGACTAGGGGGCAGTATTTTCATTTTTGGAAAAATAACGTTCCCGTAGTAAACGGGATATTTTGTCAGGACAAGATGCTAGAATATGCATATAATTGACAGCTTAGGATAGAAAACACACTAAAATTCCCAAAACTGTAAAAATATTGTCTGTGAGTATAACAGAACTAATGTTGCAGGCGAAAGCCTGAGAAAAATCCAATCCGGAAGTGCCTCATGTTTTGAAAGCGCTGCGTTCCAATACGTTGAGCAGTGAATGAGCAGTGAATGGGCTATCAACCAGATTACCAGATTAACCAGATTACTTTTTCTCCGTATTCCCCAAGGTGTCTACAGCATTGTGATGTAGTTTTACTCATTTATGTTGAAGAATACCCGTAAGCGGCTACATTGCGCAACTGGTCACATCATGGCTCCCAGAGTGACTCTTGTGTAAAATACAGAGGTAGCCATTATTCCAATCGGTCCTACTGAAAAACCAATTGTCCCGGTGGATATATTATCGAATAGATATTTGAAAAACACCTTAAGGATTGATTATAAACAACGTTTGCCATGTTTCTGTCGATATTATGGAGCTAATTTGGAATATTTTTGGGCGTTTTCGTGACTGCAATTTCCGGGCGATTTCTCAGCCAAACGTGAAGAACAAACGGAGCTATTTCGCCTACAAAAATAATATTTTTGGAAAAAAGGAACATTTGCTATCTAACTGGGAGTCTCGTGAGTGAAAACATCCGAAGGTCATCAAAGGTAAACGATTTAATTTGATTGCTTTTCTGATTTCCGTGACCAAGTTACCTGCTGCTAGCTGGACAAAATGCTATGCTAGGCTATCGATAAACTTACACAAATGCTTGTCCAGCTTTGGCTGTAAAGCATATTTTGAAAATCTGGGATGACAGGGTGATTAACAAAAGGCTAAGCTGTGTCTCAATATATTTCACTTGTGATTTTCATGAATAGGAATATTTTCTAGGAATATTTATGTACTTTGCGTTATGCTAATTAGTGTCAGTCGATGATTACGCTCCCTCATGCGGGATGGGGAGTCGACTAGAGGTGCAGCTTGGTTTGAAGAAATCAACTGATAATCTCCATCGATCTGGGGCTCCACGCAAGATCTCACCCCGTGGGGTCAAAATGATCACAAGAGCGGTGAGCAAAAATCCCAGAACCACACGGGGGGACCTAGTGAATGACCTGCAGAGAGCTGGGACCAAAGTAACAAAGCCTACCATCAGTAACACACTACGCCGCCAGGGGCTCAAATCCTGCAGTGCCAGACGTGTCCCCCTGCAAAATATTACTTTTTGGTTAAAAAAAAACTCAACTCGTCGTGTTTGGAGGACAAAGAATGTTGAGTTGCATGCAAAGAACACCATACCTACTGTGAAGCATGGGCGTGGAAACATCATTCTTTGGGGCTGTTTTTCTGCAAAGGGACCAGGACGACTGATCCGTGTAAAGGAAAGAATGAATGGGGCCATGTATCGTGAGATTGAGTGAGAACCTCCTTCCATCAGCAAGGGCATTGAAGATGAAATTTGGCTGGGTCTTTCAGCATGACAATGATCCCAAACACACCGCCCGGGCAACGAAGGAGTGGCTTCGTAAGAAGCATTTCAAGGTCCTGGAGTGGCCTAGCCAGTCTCCAGATCTCAACCCCATAGAAAATCTTTGGAGGGAGTTAAAAGTCTGTGTCGCCCAGCAACAGCCCCAAAACATCACTGCTCTAGAGGAGATCTGCATGGAGGACTGGGCCAAAATACCAGCAACAGTGTGTGAAAACCTTGTGAAGACTTACAGAAAACATTTGACCTCTGTCATTGCCAACAAAGGGTATATAACAAAGTATTGAGATCACAAAAGTTTATTGACCAAATACTTATTTTCCAAATTTATTTTTTAATTTTTGCAAATAAATTCATAAAAAATCCTACAATGTGATTTTTCTGGATTGTTTTTGTCTATCACAGTTGAAGTGTACCTCTAATGAAAATTACAGGCCTCTCTCATCTTTTTAAGTGGGAGAACTTGCACAATTGGTGGCTGTCTAAATACTTTTTTGCCCCACTGTAACCTCTGTTTATCATCCTTGACACGTAACCTCCGATCATTGTCAGACTATGAATGAGTTTTCATAAGTTTAGCCTTGTTTCTCAATACAGACCCTCGTGACATCACAGCCCGGTTTCACAGTACAGTGGGCTGTGGGACAGTCTCCCCACTCTCTCCCTCCATCCATCTTTTTGGACAGACTCCAGTCCGGAAGAGTAGGTAGTGGACTGGAAATCTGATACAGCAGGATGAACTGGGATGGCATCTGCAGACATGTAAAAACCCAGCCATAGGTGATGTGTCCAGGGGGATAGGTGAAAGATAGAATCACAGTGCTCCTTATCTCCTTGGGGGAAGGGAGAAGAGAAGACATGTGGAGAAGGAGTGAGTGTCCTACGAAGGGTGGAGAATGGAGGGAGAGAATGTGTGGGTGGGACAGTGGTGATATTATTTTATATTTTTTTATTTAACCTTTATTTAACTAGGCAAGTCAGTTAAGAACAAATTCTTATTTACAATGACGGGCTTCACAATGACTGCCTTCACCGGCCAAACCCAGACGACGCTGGGCCAATTGTGCGCCACCCTATGAGACTCCCAATTACGACCGGTTGTGATACAGCCTGGATTTGAACCAGGGTGTCTGTAGTGACACCTCTAGCACAGAGATGCAGCGCCTTAGACCGCTGCGCCACTCGGGAGGCCCTGTGGTAAAGTGAGAGTGATAGAGGTATTGCAGCATCCTAAAGAGACACCTTCTCTCACCTCCATGTGATGGTGTTTTCCTTTCTTTGACACAAACTGTGTGGGGAAACGGAGCGTGAAGAGAGACGCTGCACACTTGAAGGTTACTCTCCTAGACTTTAAAGCAGAGTAATGGAAAAATAGAATGGCTGTGGATACGTCCCAAATGGCACCCTATTTCTTGTTTAGTGCACTACTTTTAAGGAGGGGTCAATAGGGCTCTGGTCAAAAGTAGTGCACTATATAGGGAATAGGGTGCCATTTTGGTGTGTACCCAGATTGTCTGTGACAAGGTTCTTTTGATCTCTGTGCCACTGATTCAGTTGACTGTAATGTTATGTGGGTTTAACTCACAGCCTCTCAGGCTTCCACCGTTATCAGCCTGTACTGGCCTTCTAAGAGCCCTCATACAGACTAGCTAGTTGTAAACAACGGCTTAATGGCACTCTCACGTTCTGTGTGTTTTGACTGTCCTGTACACCAAACACACGCATATGTTTGAAAGACCGCAAGTTAGAGAAAGTGTAAAGTACAATTGAAAAAGTGGTCAAATAGAGGATGGGTGATATGATATCTACTGGAGGATGGGTGATATGATATCTACTGGAGGATGGGTGATATGATATCTACTGGAGGATGGGTGATATATCTACTGGAGGATGGGTGATATGATATCTACTAGAGGATGGGTGATATGATATCTACTGGAGGATGGGTAATATGATATCTACTGGAGGATGGGTGATATGATATCTACTGGAGGATGGGTGATATGATATCTACTAGAGGATGGGTGATATGATATCTACTAGAGGATGGGTGATATGATATCTACTGGAGGATGGGTGATATGATATCTACTAGAGGATGGGTGATATGATATCTACTGGAGGATGGGTGATATGATATCTACTAGAGGATGGGTGATATGATATCTACTGGAGGATGGGTGATATGATATCTACTGGAGGATGGGTGATATGATATCTACTAGAGGATGGGTGATATGATATCTACTGGAGGATGGGTGATATGATATCTACTAGAGGATGGGTGATATGATATCTACTGGAGGATGGGTGATATGATATCTACTGGAGGATGGGTGATATGATATCTACTGGAGGATGGGTGATATGATATCTACTAGAGGATGGGTGATATGATATCTACTGGAGGATGGGTAATATGATATCTACTAGAGGATGGGTGATATGATATCTACTAGAGGATGGGTGATATGATATCTACTGGAGGATGGGTGATATGATATCTACTAGAGGATGGGTGATATGATATCTACTGGAGGATGGGTGATATGATATCTACTAGAGGATGGGTGATATGATATCTACTAGAGGATGGGTGATATGATATCTACTAGAGGATGGGTGATATGATATCTACTGGAGGATGGGTGATATGATATCTACTAGAGGATGGGTGATATGATATCTACTAGAGGATGGGTGATATATCTACTGGAGGATGGGTGATATGATATCTACTAGAGGATGGGTGATATGATATCTACTAGAGGATGGGTGATATATCTACTGGAGGATGGGTGATATGATATCTACTGGAGGATGGGTGATATGATATCTACTGGAGGATGGGTGATATGATATCTACTGGAGGATGGGTGATATGATATCTACTGGAGGATGGGTGATATGATATCTACTAGAGGATGGGTGATATGATATCTACTAGAGGGTGGGTGATATGATATCTACTAGAGGATCGGTGATATGATATCTACTGGAGGATGGGTAATATGATATCTACTAGAGGATGGGTGATATGATATCTACTAGAGGATGGGTGATATGATATCTACTGGAGGATGGGTGATATGATATCTACTAGAGGATGGGTGATATGATATCTACTGGAGGATGGGTGATATGATATCTACTAGAGGATGGGTGATATGATATCTACTAGAGGATGGGTGATATGATATCTACTGGAGGATGGGTGATATGATATCTACTGGAGGATGGGTGATATGATATCTACTGGAGGATGGGTGATATGATATCTACTAGAGGATGGGTGATATGATATCTACTAGAGGATGGGTGATATGATATCTACTGGAGGATGGGTGATATGATATCTACTGGAGGATGGGTGATATGATATCTACTGGAGGATGGGTGATATGATATCTACTGGAGGATGGGTGATATGATATCTACTGGAGGATGGGTGATATGATATCTACTGGAGGATGGGTGATATGATATCTACTGGAGGATGGGTGATATGATATCTACTGGAGGATGGGTGATATGATATCTACTGGAGGATGGGTGATATGATATCTACTGGAGGATGGGTGATATGATATCTACTAGAGGATGGGTGATATATCTACTGGAGGATGGGTGATATGATATCTACTGGAGGATGGGTGATATGATATCTACTGGAGGATGGGTGATATGATATCTACTGGAGGATGGGTGATATGATATCTACTGGAGGATGGGTGATATGATATCTACTGGAGGATGGGTGATATGATATCTACTGGAGGATGGGTGATATGATATCTACTGGAGGATGGGTGATATGATATCTACTGGAGGATGGGTGATATGATATCTACTGGAGGATGGGTGATATGATATCTACTAGAGGATGGGTGATATGATATCTACTGGAGGATGGGTGATATGATATCTACTAGAGGATGGGTGATATGATATCTACTGGAGGATGGGTGATATGATATCTACTGGAGGATGGGTGATATGATATCTACTGGAGGATGGGTGATATGATATCTACTGGAGGATGGGTGATATGATATCTACTGGAGGATGGGTGATATGATATCTACTGGAGGATGGGTGATATGATATCTACTGGAGGATGGGTGATATGATATCTACTGGAGGATGGGTGATATGATATCTACTGGAGGATGGGTGATATGATATCTACTGGAGGATGGGTGATATGATATCTACTGGAGGATGGGTGATATGATATCTACTAGAGGATGGGTGATATGATATCTACTGGAGGATGGGTGATATGATATCTACTGGAGGATGGGTGATATGATATCTACTGGAGGATGGGTGATATGATATCTACTGGAGGATGGGTGATATGATATCTACTGGAGGATGGGTGATATGATATCTACTGGAGGATGAGTGATATGATATCTACTGGAGGATGGGTGATATGATATCTACTAGAGGATGGGTGATATGATATCTACTGGAGGATGGGTGATATGATATCTACTAGAGGATGGGTGATATGATATCTACTAGAGGATGGGTAATATGATATCTACTAGAGGATGGGTGATATGATATCTACTGGAGGATGGGTGATATGATATCTACTAGAGGATGGGTGATATGATATCTACTAGAGGATGGGTGATATGATATCTACTAGAGGATGGGTGATATGATATCTACTGGAGGATGGGTGATATGATATCTACTGGAGGATGGGTAATATGATATCTACTAGAGGATGGGTGATATGATATCTACTGGAGGATGGGTGATATGATATCTACTAGAGGATGGGTGATATGATATCTACTAGAGGATGGGTGATATGATATCTACTAGAGGATGGGTGATATGATATCTACTGGAGGATGGGTGATATGATATCTACTGGAGGATGGGTGATATGATATCTACTGGAGGATGGGTGATATGATATCTACTGGAGGATGGGTGACATGATATCTACTGGAGGATGGGTGATATGATATCTACTGGAGGATGGGTGATATGATATCTACTGGAGGATGGGTGATATGATATCTACTGGAGGATGGGTGATATGATATCTACTGGAGGATGGGTGAGATGATATCTACTGGAGGATGGGTGATATGATATCTACTAGAGGATGGGTGATATGATATCTACTAGAGGATGGGTGATATGATATCTACTAGAGGATGGGTGATATGATATCTACTGGAGGATGGGTGATATGATATCTACTAGAGGATGGGTGATATATCTACTGGAGGATGGGTGATATGATATCTACTGGAGGATGGGTTGTGTGTTTGCATGTGTACAAAGGGCTGTAAGAGAGATTAGTTTATAGATATATTAGTTTATGCTTTTCTCCCCAGACTTTCACATGAAATACTGCAGCAGAACTGTTCATTCAGACAACTTTGAGCTGTAGTCCGGTTCTGTCAGATAGCTTGAATCCAGGATGGGATTTAAAGTGCAGTAATACTTGCTAATGGAAAAAGTTACTGGGCATCTAATAATGTGTTCCTTGGATCAATGTGGTTTTCAACAGATAAACAAGAAGATGAAATCAGTTTCCCACTGTTTTTGTGACATCCACCTAACCATAAAGTAGGGTTATGTCTGTATTAAAGCCTATTTCTCATCTGCTATAGCTTCTCAACCTCTTCCCTCCATTACCCTACATGTACATATGTTGTGGGGTGTCCCTGTGACCCCCCCCCCCCCCCCCCATCCCCCCCTCTGGGGTAATGTGATGGTCCAGTGTGATCACTGATGCATTCCTCTATTGCTCCCCTGGGCCGTACTATGAGATTGGGTGGGGGTGGGGGGGTAGTGAAGTAATGATCTGCCTGAGGCTATTGAACCAGGATCAGAGGAATGTTAGACCTGACTTCCCAGTCTCCCTGCGCTCATAGCCTCTAGGCCCACAGGCAGGTCTTTTATCAGGGCCGCCTGTCAACCTGTGCCCCAGGTTTTTGGCCTGGCCTGGTAGAGGGACTCAGGAGGCCTCTGCTCCAGCATCTGAGGGCCAGTACATATGGTGGTTAGATGTGGAGCTAACCACCATATGGAGAGATTAATTGGAAAACTTCAGGGAGCATGCGATGGCTGTGTGTGTGTGTGTGTGTGTGTGTGTGTGTGTGTGTGTGTGTGTGTGTGTGTGTGTGTGTGTGTGTGTGTGTGTGTGTGTGTGTGTGTGTGTGTGTGTGTGTGTGTGTGTGTGTGTGTGTGTGTGTGTGTGTGTGTGTGTGTGTGTGTGTGTGTGTGTGTCTGTGTGTGTCTGTCTTCGTGTGTGTGTGTGTTTCTAGTCCTCTTCAAATCATATTATATAGTTCCTTGGTTTCCTTCTGCCTGTGCTGCATTGATAAGTAACACATTGATCAATTGTTCTACACTGAGAGATACATTAGTTTGTTCTGTGTAACATGTCTTTGGTTTTGAGGAAAGCTGTATGTATTATTATAGTTTGTGGTGTTTGTGTTCCAGATAATGTCCTAGGAGTGGTGCTGGGTTCTGTGTTTTCCATAGCTACTCTGATAACCATGGGGGTGATGATCAATCTACACTTCAGGAAACAGAAAAGGTGGGTTCACTGTTTCTCTCTCTCTCACACACACACGGAAACAAACTCACACGCACGAACACATACACACTTGCGTGCACGGACACACACACACACACACACACACACACACACACACACACACACACACACACACACACACACACACACACACACACACACACACACACACACACACACACACACACACACACACACACACACACACACACACACACACACACACACGTTTTAGCTAAGAAACCAAAGCAGTGATCTGCAGTAACAGATTGGGTCTCATACCTGGGCCGTCTGTTCCTGGGATCCCACCACTGAGCTAAAGCCTGTCAGCTTTACACACCGGCCTACTACTGCTAGATGGTTGTTACTAAAAACAGTAGAAATGTCCAGGTCTCAAGACGATGCTACTCAATCAGATGTAGTTCTTCCACCTCCGCTACGTGTACAGTTACTCTGTCTCCCTCTTCACATGGTAACAGACATTCATCACAGTGACACAGAGTTGAATGTTTCACTAACTGACAGTGAATCTCCTGTTCAGCAGGATGTCATACAGAAACGTGTTTAATGATATAGACGTTGTCGGCAGACTGCATAAAATAGATAAGATATTGATATGATGCCAGGCTTTTCCTGTCCAGCTGAGAGTTCATCCCTTTTTGAATGTCTTCTTCATTGAATTAAATTATAGGATTTCAATGGTCTTCATTTCAACCCACAAAGGGTTTTATATAGACCATATACACTGAGTGTACAAAACATTAGGAACACCCTCCTAATATTGAGTTGCACCCCCTTTTGCCCTCAGAACAGCCTCAATTTGCCAGGGCAGGGACTCTACAAGGTGTCCAAAGGGATGCTGGCTCATGTTTACTCCAATGCGTGTTTAAGTTGGCTGGATGTCCTTTGGGTGGTGGACCATTCTTGATACACGCAGGAAACTGTTGAGCGTGAAAAACCCATTAGTGTTGCCGTTCTTGACTCAAACCGGTGCGCCTGGCACCTACTACCATATCCTGTTCAAAGGCACTTCAATCTTTTGGCACAAACACAATCCATGTTTCAATTGTCTTAAGCCTTAACAATCCTTCTTTAACCCGTCTCCTCCCCTTCATCTACACTGATTGAAGTGGATTTAACAAGTGACATCAATGATGGATCATAGCTTTCACCTAGTCAATCTATGTCACGGAAAGAGCAGGTGTTCCTAATGATTTGTCCACTCAGTGTACATTATACAGATGTTATAGAGACAGACATAGGGGTAATTTAAACAAAAAGTGTATTTTCAATTATTTAAAACTTTTTATTTACTAGGTAAGTCAGTTAAGAACAGGTCATTATTTACAATGAAGGTCTGTTGTTAAGGGGCAGAACGACAGATTTTTACCTTGTCAGCTCTGGGATTCGATCCAACAACTTTTCAGTTACTGGCCCAACACTCTACTGGCCCAACACTCTACTGGCCCAACACTCTACTGGCCCAACACTCTACTGGCCCAACACTCTACTGGCCCAACACTCTACTGGCCCAACACGCTACTGGCCCAACACGCTACTGGCCCAACACGCTACTGGCCCAACACGCTACTGGCCCAACACGCTACTGGCCCAACACTCTAACCACTAGGCTACCCGATAAGATATGATAAAATATAAATTTGAAAATAGATATCCCACGAATGTCTTAATTCCCAATGAACAAAGAAAACGATGATTCATGATTTCCATTGATCCCACCTGTCAGCCTCTGAGAGCCCCTCATAAACCACAGACACACGCTCATAAAACCCTTCTGATCTGATCAAACGATACAGTATATCTTCATATTTGGCTAGACCCAGGCTGTGTCCCGAATGGCACCCTCTTCCCTATGTAGTGCAATATTTTTGACTAGGTCCCCATAGGGAAATAGGGTGCCATTTGTGACGTAGCATACACCCTGTGGATAAACCTCTCCCTCAGTACACCACACTACTGGAACAGAAGCCAGCTACCGTAGCTCCTGGGCTCGCTAGCTAACCAAATGACAGACCAATTTTTATAGGCCTCGTAGACATCAAGAGCCCCCCCCCCCAGCCATAACTCTCCTATGGAAGACAAGGGATGGTTTGTCTTGGCCCCTGCTCCCAGGTGCACTTGGAGCGTTCAGCCTGTGTTCTGAAGGTAGAGAAATTAACGACTATGGTTTACACCCGTAAGGGGGAGAGGGGAGCGCACCTGCCCTGTTTTTAGAGGGTTGATGAGGATTGATGATCACCTCGCTTTCATCTGTAGAGAGAGGGAGGGAGATAAGTGTCAAAGGTCATTACCTGTGTGGATAGGGAGCACCGGAGGCCAGAGGCGGTATCACACACTCACTTTAGCAGGACAAGCATCTACGCACATGTTACATGCTGAGGTAATAAGGACACATCTACATACATGTTACATGCTGAGGTAATAAGGACACACATCTACATACATGTTACATGCTGAGGTAATAAGGACACACATCTACATACATGTTACATGCTGAGGTAATAAGGACACACATCTACATACATGTTACATGCTGAGGTAATAAGGACACATCTACATACATGTTATATGCTGAGGTAATAAGGACACACATCTACATACATGTTACATGCTGAGGTAATAAGGACACACATCTACATACATGTTACATGCTGAGGTAATAAGGACACATCTACATACATGTTACATGCTGAGGTAATAAGGACACACATCTACATACATGTTACATGCTGAGGTAATAAGGACACACATCTACATACATGTTACATGCTGAGGTAATAAGGACACATCTACATACATGTTACATGCTGAGGTAATAAGGACACATCTACATACATGTTACATGCTGAGGTAATAAGGACACACATCTACATACATGTTACATGCTGAGGTAATAAGGACACACATCTACATACATGTTACATGCTGAGGTAATATGGACACACATCTACATACATGTTACATGCTGAGGTGATAAGGACATGTGGGAAAGCTCACCAAAGGCATTCCTGTGAACTCATACCATTAAACACACCATGACACCTTCCTTGGGTCAACACACACTTGTCATTGATGGAGACACACACACACACACACACACACACACACACACACTGGTCTGGTCTGGTCTGGCCTGGCCTGTTCTGGTCTTGTTTGCGTGATACTCTGCTACTTCCTCTGATGCTGTGTAGAGAGGGCATAGAGACCCATACCATATCAGCCCCTTGCTGCATCCTCAGCCCCTTGCTCCATCCTCGGCCCCTTGCTCCGTCCTCGGCCCCTTGCTCCGTCCTCGGCCCCTTGCTCCGTCCTCGGCCCCTTGCTCCGTCCTCGGCCCCTTGCTTCGTTCCTCGGCCCCTTGCTTCGTTCCTCGGCCCCTTGCTCCGTCCTCGGCCCCTTGCTCCGTCCTCGGCCCCTTGCTCCATCCTCGGCCCCTTGCTCCGTCCTCGGCTCCGTCCTCGGCCCCTTGCTCCGTCCTCGGCCCCTTGCTCCGTCCTCGGCCCCTTGCTCCGTCCTCGGCCCCTTGCTCCGTCCTCGGCCCCTTGCTCCGTCCTCGGCTCCGTCCTCGGCCCCTTGCTCCGTCCTCGGCCCCTTGCTCCGTCCTCGGCCCCTTGCTCCGTCCTCGGCCCCTTGCTCCGTCCTCGGCCCCTTGCTTCGTTCCTCGGCCCCTTGCTCCGTCCTCGGCCCCTTGCTCCGTCCTCGGCACCTTGCTCCGTCCTCGGCCCCTTGCTCCGTCCTCGGCCCCTTGCTCCGTCCTCGGCCCCTTGCTGCAGACACATCTATCTTTTCCCTGCAGGCCCCAACAGCCACGAGTCCTCCCCAAAATGCGCCACGGCAGGACACATCAAAGAAGGACAAGGGGCCTCGGTCAGAAACCACCCAGGAGGTCGGAGATGGGTCGGTGGGGTTGTGTGTGTGTGTCTGAGTAGCCTGTTATACACAGCATTACTGTTTCTGTAATCTACTAATTCTGGGTCTGTGTAGAGTAAAGGTGTTTTCTGATTCTTTCTGTTTTTATTTCAGAGAAAGACAAGAGAGGCTGGATAGAAAGGTGACATTTGAACAGAGTTGATGTCCTCTTGTGCAACTCTCCCTGTCCATGCAATTTTTTTAAATGAACCTACAACTGCATCGCCCTTAAGCTGGCCTCAACATGCACTAACGTAGGTGCAAATGACGTTCTCTACACCATGTAGACCAGGGATAATGCATTGTCTTCATGGTGTAGTACATGTTTACTTTGCACTGTAGATGGCTTTAAGTAACGGCCTGTAAATGAAGGTTGACAGAGCAGGCCTGCTTGGTTTGTTCACGGTCTTGACATTTTCCTAGGACTAAATGTTACGCTGGGAAACAATATTATGTGAATACTTTGAGTTCCCATCGATGTTTCCACTCCATGTTCCTGTTAACTTAGAATGGTCCCAGATGTACACTCTCTTAGGTGTTTAGAGTCAATCTCCTGATCGTTTTAAAAGGTTGAATGACTTTGACCAGTTATATAGCTCGTGTGTGTGTGTGTGTGTGTGTGTGTGTGTGTGTGTGTGTGTGTGTGTGTGTGTGTGTGTGTGTGTGTGTGTGTGTGTGTGTGTGTGTGTGTGTGTGTGTGTGTGTGTGTGTGTGTGTGTGTGTGTGTGTGTGTGTGTGTGTGTGCTCACTGCCTTTGTTCATTCCATTCAATGGTTGAGCAAAAGTCATTCGGAAGAACATGCCACCAAATGGCTGCCAATTGCACAATGGCAAAGCTCATGCTTTTTAAAAAAAATCTTCAAATGAAGTACAAATATTGAATAATGAATGGATACTGTGGCACAATAATATTTGATTGGAATTCAATGAAGGAAAATAAATACACTTGTGAAATTATGGCTGTGAATTTGTTTTTCCTCTGTTCTGTTGAAAACGTCGTCTATAGCTGTGGCAATTCATTATTGCAAAAATAATGGCTATTTTTGTGTTCTGTTGCATCCAGCTAATGGTCACTGTGCTACAGGTTAGTGTGTGTCTCTGTCACTGTGCTACAGGTTAGTGTGTGTCTCTGTCACTGTGCTACAGGTTAGTGTGTCTCTGTCACTGTGCTACAGGTGAGTGTGTGTCTGTCACTGTGCTACAGGTGAGTGTGTGTCTGTCACTGTGCTACAGGTTAGTGTGTCTCTGTCACTGTGCTACAGGTTAGTGTGTGTCTATGTCACTGTGCTATAGGTTAGTGTGTCTATGTCACTGTGCTACAGGTTAGTGTCTCTATGTCACTGTGCTACAGGTTAGTGTCTCTATGTCACTGTGCTACAGGTTAGTGTGTCTGTCACTGTGCTACAGGTTAGTATGTCTCTATGTCACTGTGCTACGGGTTAGTGTCTCTATGTCACTGTGCTACAGGTTAGTGTGTGTCAATGTCACTGTGCTACAGGTTAGTGTGTCTATGTCACTGTGCTACAGGTTAGTGTCTCTATGTCACTGTGCTACAGGTTAGTGTGTCTGTCACTGTGCTACAGGTTAGTATGTCTCTATGTCACTGTGCTACAGGTTAGTGTCTCTATGTCACTGTGCTACAGGTTAGTGTGTGTCAATGTCACTGTGCTACAGGTTAGTGTGTCTATGTCACTGTGCTACAGGTTAGTGTGTCTATGTCACTGTGCTACAGGTTAGTATGTCTATGTCACTGTGCTACAGGTTAGTATGTCTGTCACTGCTACAGGTTAGTATGTCTGTCACTGCTACAGGTTAGTATGTCTATGTCACTGCTACAGGTTAGTATATCTGTCACTGCTACAGGTTAGTGTGTCTATGTCACTGTGCTATAGGTTAGTGTGTCTATGTCACTGTGCTATAGGTTAGTGTGTCTCTGTCACTGTGCTACAGGTTAGTGTGTCTCTGTCACTGTGCTACAGGTTAGTGTGTCTCTGTCACTGTGCTACAGGTTAGTGTGTCTATGTCACTGTGCTACAGGTTAGTGTGTCTATGTCACTGTGCTACAGGTTAGTATGTCTATGTCACTGTGCTACAGGTTAGTATGTCTATGTCACTGTGCTACAGGTTAGTGTGTGTCTCTGTCACTGTGCTACAGGTTAGTATGTCTATGTCACTGTGCTACAGGTTAGTATGTCTATGTCACTGTGCTACAGGTTAGTATGTCTATGTCACTGTGCTACAGGTTAGTGTGTGTCTCTGTCACTGTGCTACAGGTTAGTGTGTGTCTCTGTCACTGTGCTACAGGTTAGTATGTCTATGTCACTGTGCTACAGGTTAGTATGTCTATGTCACTGTGCTACAGGTTAGTGTGTGTCTCTGTCACTGTGCTACAGGTTAGTATGTCTATGTCACTGTGCTACAGGTTAGTGTGTCTATGTCACTGTGCTACAGGTTAGTATGTCTATGTCACTGTGCTACAGGTTAGTGTGTGTCTGTCACTGTGCTACAGGTTAGTATGTCTATGTCACTGTGCTACAGGTTAGTATGTCTATGTCACTGTGCTACAGGTTAGTATGTCTGTCACTGCTACAGGTTAGTATGTCTATGTCACTGTGCTACAGGTTAGTATGTCTGTCACTGCTACAGGTTAGTATGTCTATGTCACTGTGCTACAGGTTAGTATGTCTATGTCACTGTGCTACAGGTTAGTATGTCTGTCACTGCTACAGGTTAGTATGTCTGTCACTGCTACAGGTTAGTATGTCTATGTCACTGCTACAGGTTAGTATATCTGTCACTGCTACAGGTTAGTGTGTCTATGTCACTGTGCTATAGGTTAGTTTGTCTATGTCACTGTGCTACAGGTTAGTGTGTGTCTCTGTCACTGTGCTACAGGTTAGTGTGTCTATGTCACTGTGCTACAGGTTAGTGTGTCTATGTCACTGTGCTACAGGTTAGTGTGTCTATGTCACTGTGCTACAGGTTAGTGTGTCTATGTCACTGTGCTACAGGTTAGTGTGTGTCTCTGTCACTGTGCTACAGGTTAGTGTGTCTATGTCACTGTGCTACAGGTTAGTGTGTGTCTGTCACTGTGCTACAGGTTAGTGTGTCTATGTCACTGTGCTACAGGTTAGTGTGTCTATGTCACTGTGCTACAGGTTAGTGTGTCTATGTCACTGTGCTACAGGTTAGTGTGTCTCTGTCACTGTGCTGCCCAACACAACAACCCCACCTAACTGTGTGCCCTTCGTGATTTTGAACCCAAGTAACCTCTCCTTCTCCAAAACACACTCTGGCAGGGTACGAGGAAACAGAGGGACCCCTTCCGTCCAACACCAATGACCTCATAATAAGAAGCAGTACCTCCAGAAAGTACTCATACCCCTTGATTTATTCCACATATTGTTGTGTTACAAACTGAATTCAAAATGAATTAAATATTGTTTTGTTCTCACCCATCTATACACAACATCCCATATTGACAAAGTGAAAATATGCTTTTAGAAGTTTTTGCAAATTTATTGAAAATGAAATACAGAAATGTCTCACTTACATAAGTATTCACACCCGTGTCAATAATTTGTAGAAGCACCTTTGACAGCGATTTGAGCTTTGAGTCGTCTTTATCAGATTTGAGTCGTCTTGGGTAATGTCAGTATCAGATTTGAGTTGTCTTGGGTTTGTCAGTATCAGATTTGTACATCTGGATTTGGGGATTTTCTCCCATTCTAACTTGCAGATTTTCTCAAGCTGTTTTAAGTTAAATGGGGGAGTGGTGGTGAACAGCAATCTTCAAGTCTTTCCACATATTTTCAAGGGGTTCAAGTCTGTGCTTTGACCTGGCCACTCTAGGACGTTCACATTCTTGTTCCAGCGTTGATTTAAATGTATGCTTAAGGTCCTTGTCCTGTTGGAACACAAATATTCACCCCTGTCTGTTTCTTGCACTCTGAAGCAGGATCTCATCAAGAATGTGCCTGTATTTGGCTCCATTCATTGTTCCCTCTATCCTTACCAGTCTCCCAGTCCCTGCCGGTGAAAATAATCCCCATAGCATGATGCTGCCACCAGCAGACATAGTGTTTTGCATTCAGGCCAAAGACTTCAGTCTTTCACATGCATTTTCTCAGGAGTGGCTTTCTCTTTCGCTCTCTCATGAAGCCCAGATTGGCTCCAGAGACTGAGGTCCTTCTGGCAGCTCCTCCCGTCTCAGTCAAGGAACTCTGTAGTTCTGTCAGAGGGGTCTTTTCTGATTCTTGGTCACCTCCCTGACCAAGGTCCTTCTTGCCCAGTTGCTCAGTTTGGTCAGACGGCCCAGTAGTTCCATATTTTTCAAATGGCCCAATGATGGAGACCACTGTGCTGTTGGAAACTTTCAACACTAGACATTGTTTTATACCCTTCCCCAGATATTTGCCTCATCACAATCTCTATCTCAGAGATTTACAGATCATTCCTTTGACTTTATGGTCTTGTTTCTGCTCTGACAAGTCAAGGGATGTGTGTGCGTGGGTACTGCCGGCGATGGAGCGAGGTGTGTGTGTGTGTGTGTGTGTGTGTGTGTGTGTGTGTGTGTGTGTGTGTGTGTGTGTGTGTGTGTGTGTGTGTGTGTGTGTGTGTGTGTGTGTGTGTGTGTGTGTGTGTGTGTTAGGGGGAGGCTAATTGAAATAGCCTGTCCCTGGTGGACTTTAGTTCTTTGATGTTGTGCGGTGTGCAGCCCGGCGAGCTGTGGTTGGTTCATGGCTACCAGCTGTGATCCATTACCAGGACCAGAGGAACCACATAGACCCTGTAGACAGAGGCTGGTTGTTGGGGAATGAGAACTACAGGCTACTGTAGAGAGACCCTGTAGACAGGGGCTGGTTGTTGGGGAATGGGTACTACAGGCTACTGTACAGAGACCGGTTGTTGGGGAATGGGTACTACAGGCTACTGTAGAGAGACTCTGTAGACAGAGGCTGTTTGTTGGGGAATGAGAACTACAGGCCATACTACAGGCTACTGTAGAGAGACCCTGTAGACAGAGGCTGGTTGTTGGGGAATGGGTACTACAGGCTAATTGGGGATGCTAATAAAATCCTAAATACAGGTGCTGTCTGAATGTCTTTTTGCAAAAAACACCCCAGAAATAGAGAGAGCGAGACATAGACACACACAGCGACTGCCCTAGAGTTAGAGAGTGACATAGACACACACAGCTACTGCCCTAGAGATAGAGAGTGACATAGACACACACAGCTCATATCCTAGAAATAGACAGAGTGACATAGACACACACAGCTCTACTGCCCTAGAGATAGAAAGAGAGTGACATAGACACACACAGCTCATATCCTAGAAATAGACAGAGTGATGTAGACACACAGCTCTACTGCCCTAGAGATAGAAAGAGAGTGACATAGACACACAGCTCATATCCTAGAAATAGACAGAGAGTGATGTAGACACACAGCTCTACTGCCCTAGAGATAGAAAGAGAGTGACATAGACACACACAGCTCATATCCTAGAAAGAGACAGTGACATAGACACACACAGCTCATATCCTAGAAATAGACAGAGAGTGATGTAGACACACAGCTCTACTGCCCTAGAGATAGAAAGAGAGTGACATAGACACACACAGCTCATATCCTAGAAATAGACAGAGAGTGATGTAGATACACAGCTCCTGCCTTGACACCAACAACAATGTTAAAATAACACCCTCAGGTACAGTACACTCCTGTCCACACAGACACACACACACCTACAGCTCCTAAGACACCAACAACAATGTTAAAAGAACACCCTCAGGTACAGTACACTCCTGTCCACATAGACACACACACACCTACAGCTCCTAAGACACCAACAACAATGTTAAAAGAACACCCTCAGGTACAGTACACTCCTGTCCACACAGACACACACACACCTACAGCTCCTAAGACACCAACAACAATGTTAAAAGAACACCCTCAAGTACAGTACACTCCTGTCCACACAGACACACACACACACACACACAAGCTACAAGCATTTCGCTACACTCGCATTAACATCTGCTAACCATGTGTATGTGACAAATACAATTTGATTTGATTTGACACACACACACACCTACAGCTCCTAAGACACCAACAACAATGTTAAAAGAACAAGCCTAGTGTGTACTAGCTCAGCTCTACAAGTCTCCTACATTGGAGGTCTATATACATGTATAACTGAGATTAGTTGACTGTGAAATTTCACTGCTTTCATGTGTCAATCGCTGGTTACAAGGAAGGCAATGGAGCAGATCGCTAAGGCCTGTCCTGTTCAGAGAGTCACATGCTGATTAAGTTGTGTGTGTGTGTTTCATCTCAGCGGGAGGCCTGTTCATTTCTGAAGCAGAGTATTTACGCACTCCTCTTAATTAGCCAAATCAAATTCAAACGTAAATAAATGCTTTCTGCTCTGTCCGAGCCTGTTTCTCTCACTGGGAGTTTTCCACTGCTTTAAATCCTCTGTTTTATCCTCCTTTAAACGCAGGGCTTAGGGAAAAGGCCCTGTGTAGTGGTTTTGGCCAAAGCTTCTGTTTTTAGTGAGCGTTTTGTTTCAAGTCTGGGTGTTGCAGCTTTGCAGGTGCACATTGTTCTGGCTTCTCTTGATGATTTGACTCATGGAAACAGTAGGTTACGTTAGACTATACAGTAGGTTACAGTAGCCTATACAGTAGGTTACAGTAAGCTATACAGTAGGTTACAGTAGGCTATACAGTAGGTTACAGAAGGCTATACAGTATGTTCCAGTAGGCTACAGTACGTTACAGTAAGCTATACAGTAGGTTACAGTAGCCTATACAGTAGGCTACATTTGGTTCCAGTAGCCTATACAGTAGGTTGCAGTAAGCTATACAGTATGTTACAGTAGGCTACAGTTGGTTCCAGTAGCCTATACAGTAAGCTATACAGTAGGTTCCAGTAGCCTATACAGTAGGTTACAGTAGGCTACATTTGGTTCCAGTAGCCTATACAGTTGGTTCCAGTAGCCTATACAGTAGGTTCCAGTAGCCTATACAGTAGGTTACAGTAGACTACAGTTGGTTCCAGTAGCCTATACAGTTGGTTCCAGTAGCCTATACAGTAGGTTCCAGTAGCCTATACAGTAGGTTACAGTATGTTACAGTAGACTACAGTTGGTTCCAGTAGCCTATACAGTTGGTTCCAGTAGCCTATACAGTTGGTTCCAGTAGCCTATACAGTAGGTTCCAGTAGCCTATACAGTAGGTTACAGTATGTTACAGTAGACTACAGTTGGTTCCAGTAGCCTATACAGTTGGTTCCAGTAGCCTATACAGTAGGTTACAGTATGTTACAGTAGACTACAGTTGGTTCCAGTAGCCTATACAGTAGGTTACAGTATGTTACAGTAGACTACAGTTGGTTCCAGTAGCCTATACAGTTGGTTCCAGTAGCCTATACAGTAGGTTCCAGTAGCCTATACAGTAGGTTACAGTATGTTACAGTAGACTACAGTTGGTTCCAGTAGCCTATACAGTTGGTTCCAGTAGCCTATACAGTAGGTTCCAGTAGCCTATACAGTAGGTTCCAGTAGCCTATACAGTAGGTTCTAGTAGGCTACAATATGCTGCTTCATCAATGGGATCCTCTTCTAATAGAACCTCAGCTACTGTAGCCTAGTTCCAGATCTGTTTGTGCTGTCTTGCCAACTCCTATGGCCATTGTCATACCAAACAATGTCATTGACCATTGGAGTTGGTATTACGTCTCAAATTGATCAGGGACCAGGCTACATCTACTCTGTAGTATAAATGGCCTACTGGTCATTATAGTCCTGTACTTACATTTGTTTGAGATACAAAAACAGACTCTAACACTTAACTACACTTGACATTAACACTCTCTTTGTGTCACACCCTGATCTGTTTCACCTGTATTGTGCTTGTCTCCACCTCCCCAGGTGTCTCCCATTTGTTCCCATTATCCCCTGTGTATTTATACCGGTGGTTTCTGTTTGTCTGTTGCCAGTTCGTCTTGTCAGGCCTACCAGCATGTTTTTCCATACTCCTGTTTGTCTAGTCCTGCCGGTTCCGACCTTTTCTGCCTGGCCTGAGCCCACCTGCCTTACCATTCTGCCTGCCCTGAGCCCACCTGCCTTACCATTCTGTCTGCCCTGAGCCCACCTGCCATACCATTCTGCCTGCCCTGAGCCCACCTGCCATACCATTCTGCCTGCCCTGACCAGCCTGCCTGCTGTCCTGTACCCATCTGACTCTGACCTGGTTTACAAACTTCTGCCTGTCCTTGACCTGCTCCTTGTCTATTAATAAATATCAGAGACTCGAACCATCTGCCTCCTGTGTCTGCATTTGGGTCTCTTCCTGTGTTGTTATCGTACGAACTGGCCATGACTGACCCAGCAGACTCGGACCAGCTCCGCAACACTGTCTCCATTGGAAGACATGAGGAGCTACTCCAGAACCTTATGGAAGGACCCCATACTGACCAGGGTTTCAAAGCAGTACTTGTGCAATTCCGTGGACTATCAGGCAGCATGCCACAATGGAGACCTCCCGGACGCTCAGTAATCCCCATACCAGTGGTGATTTTTGTCTAGCCTACCCCGGCTCCCCGAGAACCCCGCTTACATCCTCCGGAGCAATTTGCTGGGGATCCTGGAACCTGCCGGGCATTTCTTTCCCAGTGCTCCCTCATCTTTGAGCTGCAACCCTCTTCGATTCCTTCGTGTTGTTCAAAGATAGCCTATCTCATAACGCTGATGTCTGGAAGGGCGCTCACCTGGGCTATGGCAGTTTGGGAGCAACAATCTGCCATTTGCCTTCATCTGGAGGATTTTGTGGCGGAGGTGAGGAAGGTGTTTGATTCACAACCCCCTGATTGACTGGACCACTGGTTCTATCCTGGTTTGGAGCCCGTTCTGCCACTCACATTGTCTCAGAGGCGCAGCCTGCCCCGGGACCTCCTCCTGCAGGCTCTGGAAAAGCTTAGGATTTTTCAGCCATTGCCGCGGAGTACCAGGACCACCTGGAGGTTTTCAGCAAGGCTCGCGCCACCTCCCTTCCTCCGCATCGTCCCTGCAATTGCGCCAATGACGACCTCCCGGGCACCACACCACCTTATGGGTAGATATATTCCCTATCTGGCACTGTGAACAGGGCCATGGAGGAGTACACTGAGGACTCTCTGGCTGCTGAGGGCATTCATCATTCTGCTTCCCCTGCTGCGCAGTTTTCTTCTTTGTGGAAAAGAAGGACAAGACCCTGCGTCCATGTATCAACTACCGGGGCCTCAATGACATCACTGTAAATAATCGTTACCCTCAGCCACTCCTCTCCTCATTTTCAAACCTCTCCAGGGGGCAACCATCTTTTCTAAGTTGGACCTTCGGAACACCTACTACCTAGTTTGGATACGGGAAGGAGACGAGTGGAAGACAGCCATCAACACGGCTGACGGACACTACGAGTACCTGGTCATGCCGTTTGGACTCACCAACGTCTCTGCAGTGTTCCAAGCCTTGGTCAACAATGTGTTCCATGACATGTTGAATCGGTTTGTGTTTATCTACTTTAACAACATCTTTGTTATCTCCTGTTCTGCTCAAGAGCATGTCCTCCATGTCCAACAAGTCCTTCAGCGCCTCCTGGAGAACCAGTTGTTTGTAATAGCTGAGAAGTGTGAATTCCATCGCTTCACTATCTCTTTTCTGGGATACGTCATCGCTGAAGGGAACTTACAGATGGATCTTGTCAAGGTGAGAGCGGAAGTAGATTGGCCCCAACAAACCTCTAGAGCTGAAAGGTTTTCTGGGATTCGGTCATTTCTACCACCGCTTCATGCAGGGCTACAGCACCCTGGCTTCTCTCCTTTCTGCACTTAATACTCCTAAGGTCCGTTCACATTTTTGGACCTTAAGCATTGTTTCACCACAGTCCCCTTCTGCATCAATCCAAACCCGTCCCTTCAGTTCATGGTGGAGGTTGGCCTCCGATGTTGGAGTGGGGTCCGTTCTGTCCCAACGTTTGGCCCAGGACCATATGTTGCACCCCTGCGCTTTCCTTACTCATCACTTCAACACCGCTGAGAGGAACTATGACGTTGGTAATCGGAAGTTCCTTGCAGTTAAGATGGCGCTGGAGGAGTGAAGGCACTGGCTTGAAGGGGCAGAACACACATTCTTACTTTGGACCGACCATAAGAATCTTGAATATCTCCGCACTGACAAATGCCTCAATCAAGACATGCTCATTGGGCTCTGTTATTCACTCGGTTTATCTTTACCATCACCTACCGCCCTGGCTTCCTTCAACCTCTCCCTGATCCTCATCGCCCCTGGTCCCATATATCCCTGGACTTTGTCACTGGTCTCCCTCCGTCTGATGGAAACACCACCATCCTTACAGTGGTGGTTTTCTAAAGAGCCCGCCTTCTAAAGAGCCCGCCTGAGCCCGCCTGCCATACAATTCTGCCTGCCCTGACCCTGACCCTGAGCCCGTCTGCCATACCATTCTGCCTGCCCTGACCCTGACCCTGAGCCCACCTGCCATACAATTCTGCCTGCCCTGACCCTGACCCTGAGCCCGTCTGCCATACCATTCTGCCTGCTCTGACCCTGAGCCCGCCTGCCATACCATTCTGCCTGCCCAGACCTGGTTTACGAACTTCTGCCTGTCCTCGACCTGCCTCTTGCCTGCCCCTAGTCTATTAATACATATCAGAGACTCAAACCATCTGCCTCCTGTGTCTGCATTTAGGTCTCGTCCTGTGTAGTTATACCATGTGACTTTATCACAGAGAAAACAGCATGGCTACCCACCAATCCTTACCCCTAACATCAGATGCTGAACCCTATTCCCCTCTCAAGCACCCTAACCCTAATCTACACACCAGTACAAAGTATAGGGCCGACTCTCATTTTTCATTTTGACTCAGTTGTTTTAATAATGGAGCACGTCATCTTCCCAGGCCACAGAAAAGGCTGATACCTCTCTTTAACTGCACCACAGATGAGGGTAACAGAGAGGGAGAGAGAGAGAGAGCAGGCCCTGCCTGTGTGCCCGCCCGGTCCGCCCTTACAGATGTTATGCTAGTCCTCGTCTACGTTCCAAATGGCACCCTATTCCCTATGTAGTGCGCTACTTTTGACTTGGGTCTATATAGGGAATAGGGTTCCATTGGGGATGCATACTTCCAGTCTGCCCAACAGAGGAAGCCATTAAAGACTGAATCAATCAGCTAGCGCTATGGAAACGGGGCACTAACCTCCGTGGTAAGCCTGCGGAAGGGCACGAAGCCAGGGTAGTGAGACGTTCGCCCGCCTTACCCAAATATAAATTCATTGCAGACTACTTGGAAACGTTGTGTTTAAATAAACACAAGAGAACAAACTGGGTGGAGCGAAGTGATTCCCCTGATTTTGAGATTATTCATATGCAAAACAGTGTGTGCAGGGACCTCGGAGAGAGACGAACAAGAGAGACAGAGAGAGTGGAAATAAATATTATTGTTAGCCCAAGCCGTTTATCCTGTTTGGAGGATTATTCTGAGAACATTTTCTGATAAGAGGGAAATCACTTCAGTGGTGATAACCTTCACAGAACTGTAGAATGTCCTAACATTTTTCTGCATGAAATGGTGACAAACATTTTGTCTTATAATTTAAAAAAATCTCAAATCTTTATTATTCCACTGGAGAGATGACATAACCACCTCCCCAGCGGCTCTCATCCTCTATTCACAGTGTAACCACCTCCCCAGCTCCCCTCCTCACAGTCTGTAAAGATCATAACCCTCTCCCCAGCTCCCCTCCTCACAGTCTGTAAAGATCATAACCACCTCCCCAGCTCCCCTCCTCACAGTCTGTAAAGATCATGACCCTCTCCCCAGCTCCCCTCCTCACAGTCTGTAAAGATCATGACCCTCTCCCCAGCTCCCCTCCTCACAGTCTGTAAAGATCATGACCCTCTCCCCAGCTCCCCTCCTCACAGTCTGTAAAGATCATAACCACCTCCCCAGCTCCCCTCCTCACAGTCTGTAAAGATCATGACCCTCTCCCCAGCTCCCCTCCTCACAGTCTGTAAAGATCATGACCCTCTCCCCAGCTCCCCTCCTCACAGTCTGTAAAGATCATGACCCTCTCCCCAGCTCCCCTCCTCACAGTCTGTAGAGATCATGACCCTCTCCCCAGCTCCCCTCCTCACAGTCTGTAAAGATCATGACCCTCTCCCCAGCTCCCCTCCTCACAGTCTGTAAAGATCATAACCACCTCCCCAGCTCCCCTCCTCACAGTATGTAAAGATCATAACCACCTCCCCAGCTCCCCTCCTCACAGTATGTAGAGATCATGACCCTCTCCCCAGCTCCCCTCCTCACAGTCTGTAAAGATCATGACCCTCTCCCCAGCTCCCCTCCTCACAGTCTGTAAAGATCATAACCCTCTCCCCAGCTCCCCTCCTCACAGTCTGTAAAGATCATAACCCTCTCCCCAGCTCCCCTCCTCACAGTATGTAGAGATCATGACCCTCTCCCCAGCTCCCCTCCTCACAGTCTGTAAAGATCATGACCCTCTCCCCAGCTCCCCTCCTCACAGTATGTAGAGATCATGACCCTCTCCCCAGCTCCCCTCCTCACAGTCTGTAAAGATCATGACCCTCTCCCCAGCTCCCCTCCTCTCCTCACATAATACTGTTTGTTTGCTTGGCAAATGTTTTGAATAACCAGGCTTCAGAACACACACACACACACACACACACACACACACACACACACACACACACACACACACACACACACACACACACACACACACACACACACACACACACACACACACACACACACACACACACACACACACACACCACAGTCTTGTACAGCTAAACTTTTGGGGACACACAATTCAGTACCATTCAAAATATTTTTTTAACACTAGCCTTAAACTTAACCCTAAAACTAACCCTAGCTTCTTATCCTAATTCTAACTCTAACCTTCAACCTAAATCCCCTAGAAATAGCATTTGACCTTGTGGGGCTTAACAAAAGGTCAACATGTTTGTTAGTTTACTAGTGTAGTTAGTTAAACAAGTACACACACACACAGTATAGTTTAAACAAGTACACACACACACACAAATCAAATCAAATTTATTTATATAGCCCTTCGTACATCAGCTGATATCTCAAAGTGCTGTACAGAAACCCAGCCTAAAACCCCAAACAGCAAACAATGCAGGTGTAAAAGCACGGTGGCTAGGAAAAACTCCCTAGAAAGGCCAAAACCTAGGAAGAAACCTAGAGAGGAACCGGGCTATGTGGGGTGGCCAGTCCTCTTCTGGCTGTGCCGGGTAGAGATTATAACAGAACATGACCAAGATGTTCAAATGTTCATAAATGACCAGCATGGTTGAATAATAGTAAGGCAGAACAGTTGAAACTGGAGCAGGAGCATGGCCAGGTGGACTGGGGACAGCAAGGAGTCCTCATGTCAGGTAGTCCTGGGACATGGTCCTAGGGCCCAGGCCAGTTGAAACTGGAGCAGCAGCATGGCCAGGTGGACTGGGGACAGCAAGGAGTCATCATGTCAGGTAGTCCTGGGGCATGGTCCTAGGGCTCAGGTCCTCCGAGAGAGAGAAAGAAAGAGAGAAGGAGAGAATTAGAGAATGCACACTTAGATTCACACAGGACACCAGGACACACACACACACACACACACACACACACACACACACACACACACACACACACACACACACACACACACACACACACACACACACACACACAGTACAGTTTAAACAAGTACACATACCGCTTCAGGACACAACCCTGTCCCCCCAACGACCTGCAACACTGCTCTTTAGTTCCCATATCTGACTGCTAACCGAGCGTGGAGTCAACATGGAACCGTGGAAACTTAATTCAATTAAATCCTATCAGATTCCCACTAGATCCACCATACCCTTCCTCCATACTCACATTTGCTTCACACAGATGTGAGAAACCAACATGTCAAGTATAGGCCATATATTATGTTCCCTACAGGTTGTAGAAAAGAGCAGAGACTATCCGTTCACACCTCAGTCATACCTCCCTACAGGTTATGGAAAATAATGGCCTTTTTCAGCATTGTGTCCAATAGGTTTCCTCGAGGAGAAAACCCACACTGCTATTCCACAGATAATAAAACTAAAGCATTATAGTAAATACCACAGTATACTACAGTCTGCAAAAACACGACAGTAAATACTACAGTATACTACAGTCTGCAAAAACACGACAGTAAATACTACAGTATACTACAGTCAGCAAAAACACGACAGTAAATACTACAGTATACTACAGTCAGCAAAAACACGACAGTAAATACTACAGTATACTACAGTCAGCAAAAACACGACAGTAAATACTACAGTATACTACAGTCAGCAAAAACACGACAGTAAATACTACAGTATACTACAGTCAGCAAAAACACGACAGTAAATACTACAGTATACTACAGTCAGCAAAAACACAACAGTAAATAATACAATTTGTTTACTACAGTATTTATAATATAGTAAACTGTCAATACTACATTATACTAAAGTCATGTTTGCAACACTACAGTAAATAGTAGTGTTTTTGCAGACTTGACTTACACCATAGTATACTATAGTATTTTATCTTGTGGGTAGCTGTGGATCTCTGCCTGATCTGTGTGTGTGTGTGTGTGTGTGTGTGTGTGTGTGTGTGTGTGTGTGTGTGTGTGTGTGTGTGTGTGTGTGTGTGTGTGTGTGTGTGTGTGTGTGTGTGTGTGTGTGTGTGTGTGTGTGTGTGTGTGTGTGTGTCTGCCTGCCTGCCTGATCTCTCCGCTCTGTGTTTTACCACCCAGCCAAGACAAACAAACTTTTTTTGTTTTTACAATCGCCCTCAACTGTTGCATTTCACTGAAGCTCGACAGGTTGCACTTTTGAACGCTACTTTTCTATTGAATGCTTAGGTTAGCAGTTTTCAAAGTTGATGGTTTTACAGAGATACTTTTAGAGGGAGGCTTTGATCCTTGATTTCCTCAGAATAAATGTACTGTACTGTCATGCCTGAAATGAAAGGTTCTTAAGTATGATCTTGGCTTTAACATTTCAGGGAACACTACAGTGTTGTTTTAATCCACGTGGCCAACACCTGCTTCTTCTGGTTACTGATAGGCGTTTGGCCCATCAAGAAACAGACTGTTAAAACCGCCAAATCCCCATGGATAAATGAGGATTTGAAAAACTGTATAGCTGAAAGGGATGAAGCAAAGGGAATATAGCAAATAGGTCTGACACCACAGCAGACTGGTAAACATACTGTATGGTCAATTAAAAACAGACATAACAAACTATATTATGGAACAAAGAAATTCTTTAAAGAATGATAGTAAAAAGCACTGGTGTACTTTAAGTGAAATTCTAGGCAAAACAAACTAAACCCGCCTCCATCCTTCATTGAGGCAGATGGCTTGTTCATAACAAAACCCTTTGATATTGCCGAATAGTACTTATGGTACATAACCATAAGAACTAACCACCTGGTACATATCCATAAGTACTAACCACCTGGTGCATAACCATAAGCACTAACCACCTGGTACATAATCGTATGTCATAACCACCTGGCACATAACCATATGTTCTAACCACCTGGTACATTACCATAAGAACTAACCACCTGGTACATAACCACAAGTTCTAACCACCTGATACATTACCATAAGCACTAACCACCTGGTACATAATCGTATGCTATAACCGCCTGGTACATAACCGTATGTTATAACCGCCTGATACATAACCACTAATCACCTGGTGCATAACCATAAGTGCTAACCACCTGGTACATAATCACAGGTACTAACCACCTGGTATATGATCACAAGTACTAACCGCCTGGTACATAACCATAAGCACTAACCACTTGGTACATAACCATAAGCACTAACCACCTGGTACATAACCATCAGCACTAACCACCTGGTACATTACCATAAGTTCTAACCACCTGGTACATTACCATATGTTCTAACCACCTAGTACATTACCATAAGTTCTAACCACCTGGTACATTACCATAAGTTCTAACCACCTGGTACATTACCATAAGTTCTAACCACCTGGTACATTACCATAAGTTCTAACCACCTGGTACGGACAACATGGATGGTAAATTGCTGAGGTTGGTAGCTGCTGCCAGCTGTGTGGTTTATCGATGGTAACCGCCATCGATAAAATATTTCACTGTACAGCCGTCTTCATAGACCTGGCCAAGGCTTTCGACTCTGTCAATCACCGTATTCTTATCGGCAGACTCAACAGCCTTGGTTTCTCAAATGACTGCCTCGCCTGGTTCACCAACTACTTCTCAGACAGAGTTCAGTGTGTTAAATCGGAGGGCCTTTTGTCCGGATCTCTGGCAGACTCTATGGGGGTACCACAAGGTTCAATTCTTGGGCCGACTATTTTTTCCCTGTGTATATCAACGATGTCGCTCTTGCTTCGGGTGATTCCCTGATCCACCTCTACACAGACGACACCATTCTGTACACATCTGGCCCTTCTTCGGACACTTCATCACTATTAGTCTTTGTGCGAGGTATTGATGTGTTAAAGTTACTGAACTGTCTGTTCAAGCAGTTGGTACACAGTTCGGACACTCATCTGTACAACACAAGACATGTAACCAGGGATCTCTTCGCAGTTCCCATTTCCAGAACAGAGGCTGGAAAACACACACTATTAAATAGAGCCAATGCCATATGGAACTCTCTGACACCCCAGGTAACTTAAGCTGGCATTAAAACCAGTTTTTTAAAAACAGATAAAAGAACACCTTACTGTGAAGAGAGACAGCCTTTTCATATATATTGTATTGTAATTTGCCCTGTACTATGTAGCAGACCTAGATATTGTGTGCATGTATTTATATGGAGGCTATGTGTGACGTTTTAAATGTGCGTATTTCAGTCCATGACTAATAATGTTCTGTGCTATGTATTATGTCATGTCTTCTGTGGACCCCAGGAAGAGTTGCTGATGCTTTGCAGTGGCTAATGGGGATCCTAAAAATACCATTGGTTGATTGAAACAGCTGATGAAGCATTGATTTGTGTATTAAAACCAACCGTGTGTGTGTGATTTTAAAATACTTTCGTACTAAAGTATATACACTATAGTAGTACAAAGAGATACAACACCTGTGTTAGGCTTTAGTCAGACTAGTTTCTCCCTTGCTTCATGACACACCTGCCCTGCTTTCCTCTCTTCTCATTAATATTTTTTTCTGAGGCACTGTTACACTGGGTAGGGGAACCCCCTTCAAATCCACCTCAGAATAATCTTAGAAGGCTCGGAAGGCCCAGAATAGTCTCAGAAGGCTCAGAATAGTCTCAGAAGGCCCAAAATAGTCTCAGAAGGCCCAGAATAGTCTCAGAAGGCTCGGAATAGTCTCAGAAGGCTCAGAATAGTCTGACGACCCAGAATAGTCTCACAATTCCCCAAATCTGCCAGGACTATGTTCCTACTATTGGAGATGAATGGCTTGAATCCGCCTCTGGGCCTTTTGGCCTCTATTAACCTTAATGGTCTTCTTAACTATCCTCACTATGCCACATAGTCACATCACAGAAGAAAATTAAACTTCAAACAACACATTTAGGGTATTGTAGATGCTTGGTTAGGTTTGTGTTTTCCCCATCTCTCTTTGTAGTCTAACACATTAAAGTGGTGTTCATAAGATGCACAGATAAACTTGCACACCTGGAGTTTCATCGGAGGGTTTTTGGCACTGACACATACGTGCATGTGTGTGTGCATCGTCTCACACAGTGTAGCAGAGATGTGCTGATGAGACTGTGTACCAGTCCAGACGTGATTGTCTCTGTCTCACTGTCTAGATTATAATTGTATTTTATTGTACCTTTATTTATCCAGGCAAGTCAGTTAAGAACAAGTTCTTCTTTACAATGACGGCCTACACCGACAACGCTTTGGCCATTTGTGCACCGCCCTATGGGATGGCCCGGTTGTGATACAGCCTGGAATCAAACCAGGATGTCTGTAGTGACACCTCAAACACTGAGATGCAGTGCCTTAGACCCCTGCCCCACTCGGGAGCCCAAACTCACAGTGACTCCTCTCCTTCAGACTAATGGTTTATTAAACAATACCTTCGGGTTGTGTTACCTACTGTACGCTCTTAGAACTAAGGGTTCAGAAAGGCTTCTTCTTTGGGGGAGGAAAGGGTTCTGCCTGGAACCATAAAAAGGGTTATTCTACATACAAGGACAGCCGGAGAACTCTTCATTTCAGCTGGTCCTGTTCTGTATAGGGTGGACTCCTACAACAAGGCTGTTTCTAGAAAATTAGATCGAATGCCCAGCATACCTTCTATGGAACATTCCGGTATCAAAACTACAAACCACATTTTCATCCACTGTGAATAATGCTTGAGAAAAAAAACTGCAATTTTTTTGTCAGATCCGACTGCTCAACATTTCATAAACTCTTTTGATTTGAAATACCAAACCTCATTATTCCCCCAACATTTAGGTGTACATGTACACTGCAATGATTGATTGACGACATTACTCAGTAGCCCACGACTTGTCTCACTCAGTATTACTTGTTATTAGATGATATCCATTATGTGAGCTGACTCCTTTGTGAAGTCACTGGGGAAATTTCCCTTCAGTAGTTGTGGTTTGAACACCATAGGAGAGAGTTGGGGGTTCCCAGGCATAGCGCCCTATGGTATCTGATTGTGGTTAGCACACACACACACACACACACACACACACACACACACACACACACACACACACACACACACACACACACACACACACACACACACACACACACACACACACACACACACACACACACACACACACACACACACACACACACACACACACAGGCCTGGGAGGCAACTACTGTTACTGTCTAATGTCTGGAGCACTCCTTTCTTTCTCTCACTCAATCTATCTCTCTCTCTCGCTCTGTGTGTTCCTGTGTGTCTGTGTGCCTGTGTCTCTGTCTGTGTTTCTGTGCGTGTGTTGGGTTGTGTCGTGTTCATTTGCTCTTCTCTCTCTCTCGGTCTCTCTCTCTATCGCTCTCTCGCTGTGTGCCTGTGTGCCTGTGTCTCTGCGCGTGTGTTGGGTTGTGTTCATTTCCTCTTCTCTCTCTCTCTGTCTCTCTCTGTCTCTCTCTCTATCGCTCTCTCGCTGTGTGTCTGTGTGCCTGTGTCTCTGTCTGTGTCTCTGTCTGTGTCTCTGTGCGTGTGTTGGGTTGTGTCGTGTTCATTTGCTCTTCTCTCTGTCTCTGTCTCTGTCTCTGTCTCTGTCTCTGTCTCTGTCTCTGTCTCTGTCTCTGTCTCTGTCTCTGTCTCTGTCTCTGTCTCTGTCTCTCTCTCTCTCTCTCTCTCTCTCTCTCTCTCTCTCTCTCTCTCTCTCTCTCTCTCTCTCTCTCTCTCTCTCTCTCTCTCTCTCTCTCTCTCTCTCTCTCTCTCTCTCTCTCTCTCTCTCTCTCGCTCTGTGTGTTCCTGTGTGTCTGTGTGCCTGTGTGCCTGTGTCTCTGTCTGTGTTTCTGTGCGTGTGTTGGGTAGGGTTGTGTTCATTTGCTCTTCTCTCTCTGTCTCTCTCTCTATCGCTCTCTCGCTGTGTGCCTGTGTGCCTGTGTCTCTGACTGTGTTTCTGTGTGTTCCTGTGTGCCTGTGTCTCTGTCTGTGTTTCTGTGTGTTCCTGTGTCTGTGTGCCTGTGTCTCTGTCTGTGTTTCTGTGCGTGTGTTGGGTTGTGTTCATTTGCTCTTCTTCTCTCCATCTTATTATACACGCTATGAGACAGAGTGTATTCTCTCCTCCAGTACTTGGTGTGGCAGGTCCACTGAGGTTAAGCACTCATAGTTATTCATACTGTCATCTGTTCTGCTCTGCGCTCAACTACAACTTAATGGACCAGACATTGACACAGACACAGACTTTGGCAGACACCACCCACACTCGCTACATCATCAGATTTTTTAAATTTTAAATTTTACCTTTATTTTACTAGGCAAGTCAGTTAAGAACAAATTCTTATTTTCAATGACGGCCTAGGAACAGTGGGTTAACTGTCTGTAACTGCCTGTTATGCTATTCAAATCATACTTATTTAGAAGGTGTGAACCAGAATGATATGAAGGTCAGTAGCAGTGGGATAAAGTAGCCTACTAAAATGACCAGTCTGAAAATGGTCAGCCAGTGTGGGGATAACAAGATTTATGTGGTTGAAACGGTCAGCGTCTTGCTGTCCTCTGATCCATCGTTCCCAGTCCACAGTTAAGGGCTGGAGTTTAACTCCTAACTAGTTTAAATCCTAAATAGTTGAACTCCTACAGTACATAGGGTCCAGAATTATCCTGGCCAGGTCTCATGGTCAAGAAAAAACCCTGGTTTAGATGTAAGTAACTGACTTACTATGAAGTACGTAACCTCTTACTGTACCTTTTAGGAAGTAAAGAAGTATTGATACACCAATACTGTGGCACTGTGGTACAATGTTAAGTACGAATACACCAATACTGTGGTACTATGTTATGTACTGTGGTACTATGCCAAGTACTGATACACCAATACTGTGGGTCTATGTTAAGTACTCTGGTACCAATACTGTGGGTCTATGTTAAGTACTCTGGTACCAATACTGTGGGTCTATGTTAAGTACTGTGGTACCAATACTGTGGGTCTATGTTAAGTACTGTGGTACCAATACTGTGGGTCTATGTTAAGTATTGTGGTACCAATACTGTGGGTCTATGTTAAGTATTGTGGTACCAATACTGTGGGTCTATGTTAAGTATTGTGGTACCAATACTGTGGTACTATGTTAAGTATTGTGGTACCAATACTGTGGTACTATGTTAAGTACTCTGGTACCAATACTGTGGTACTATGTTAAGTACTCTGGTACCAATACTGTGGGTCTATGTTAAGCATTGTGGTACCAATACTGTGGTACTATGTTAAGTATTGTGGTACCAATACTGTGGTACTATGTTAAGTACTCTGGTACCAATACTGTGGGTCTATGTTAAGCATTGTGGTACCAATACTGTGGTACTATGTTAAGTATTGTGGTACCAATACTGTGGTACTATGTTAAGTATTGTGGTACCAATACTGTGGGTCTATGTTAAGTATTGTGGTACCAATACTGTGGTACTATGTTAAGTACTCTGGTACCAATACTGTGGGTCTATGTTAAGTACTCTGGTACCAATACTGTGGGTCTATGTTAAGCACTCTGGTACCAATACTGTGGGTCTATGTTAAGCATTGTGGTACCAATACTGTGGGTCTATGTTAAGTATTGTGGTACCAATACTGTGGTACTATGTTAAGTATTGTGGTACCAATACTGTGGGTCTATGTTAAGTATTGTGGTACCAATACTGTGGTACTATGTTAAGTACTCTGGTACCAATACTGTGGTACTATGTTAAGTACTCTGGTACCAATACTGTGGGTCTATGTTAAGCATTGTGGTACCAATACTGTGGTACTATGTTAAGTATTGTGGTACCAATACTGTGGTACTATGTTAAGTACTCTGGTACCAATACTGTGGGTCTATGTTAAGCATTGTGGTACCAATACTGTGGTACTATGTTAAGTATTGTGGTACCAATACTGTGGTACTATGTTAAGTACTCTGGTACCAATACTGTGGGTCTATGTTAAGTATTGTGGTACCAATACTGTGGTACTATGTTAAGTACTCTGGTACCAATACTGTGGGTCTATGTTAAGTACTCTGGTACCAATACTGTGGTACTATGTTAAGTACTCTGGTACCAATACTGTGGTTCTATGTTAAGTATTGTGGTACCATTTTTTCCCACCTTTATTTAACCAGGTAGGCTAGTTGAGAACAAGTTCTCATTTACAACTGTGACATGGCCAAGATAAAGCATAGTAGTGTGAACAGACAACAACACAGAGTTACCCATGGAGTAAACAATAAACAAGTCAATAACACAGTAGAAAAAAAGAAAAAAAGAGTCTATATACATTGTGTGCAAAAGGCATGAGGAGGTAGGCGAATAATTACAATTTTGCAGATTAACACTGGAGTGATAAATGATCAGATGGTCATGTGCAGGTAGAGATACTGGTGTGCAAAAGAGCAGAAAAGTAAATAAATAAAAAAACAGTATAAAAACAGTATGGGGATGAGGTAGGTGAAAATGGGTGGGCTGTTTACCAATAGACTATGTACAGCTGCAGTGATCGGTTACCTGCTCAGATAGCTGATGTTTAAAGTTGGTGAGGGAGATAAGTCTCCAACTTCAGCGATTTTTGCAATTCGTTCCAGTCACAGGCAGCCGAGAACTGGATGGAAAGGCGGCCAAATGAGGTGTTGGCTTTAGGGATGATCAGTGAGATACACCTGCTGGAGCGTGTGCTATGGGTGGGTGTTGCCATCGTGACCAGTGAACTGAGATAAGGCGGAGCTTTTACCTAGCATGGACTTGTAGATGACCTGGAGCCAGTGGGTCTGGCGACGAATATGTAGTGGGGGCCAGCCGACTAGAGCATACAAGTCGCAGTGGTGGGTAGTATAAGGTGCTTTAGTGACAAAATGGATGGCACTGTGATAAACTGTATCCAGTTTGCTGAGTAGAGTATTGGAAGCAATTTTGTAGATGACATCGCCGAAGTCGAGGATCGGTAGGATAGTCAGTTTTACTAGGGTAAGTTTGGCGGCGTGAGTGAAAGAGACTTTGTTGCGGAATAGAAAGCAGACTCTAGATTTGATTTTAGATTGGAGATGTTTGATATGAGTCTGGAAGGATACTGTGGTACTATGTTAAGTACTCTGGTACCAATACTGTGGTACTATGTTAAGTACTGACACACCAATACTGTGTTAAGTCTTCTATCATTCATCCTCTTTTAAAGTCCTGAGTCTGCAGCCTGGTCTCATAAACTAGACGTATATAGTACATGTAAATCCTATAGTACATGTAAATCCACTGATATTCGTATGATATGTTACATTTGGTATCATACGAAATTAATGATTGACATCCACAAATTATTACATACCATATGAAATGTAACATATCTTACGAAATGGAGTGTCCTGTATTTATGTACAGAGTAAAATGAAATGCTCTGAGAACAGATTGGAGTCTGACACAAACTAGAGTTGCACAATTGCTCTGCGGCGGGAAATAACATTACTCCCTTTGAATGTGATTTATGGCTAACCGCCATGCTCTGGGAATCAGTTGTCAGGAGAGGGCATAGCAGACATACTTCCCCCTGACTAGATTCATTTGGTAATTGGGAGTGAGTTGTGCGGTTGGTTTGAGCAGTGCCAAACATCGGAGGCACATTACCACGGTTCAGTAACAAGAAACATTCAGGGGGGGTAGAAGGCCTAAGCCAGGGTTCCCCAATAGGCCTGTACAAAATACATTATATTTTATTTTTGTATTATTTTAAAGGGAAAGGGGGATACCTAGTCAGTTATACAACAGAAAGGGGGACACCTAGTCAGTTATACAACAGAAAGGGGGACACCTAGTCAGTTATACAACAGAAAGGGGGATACCTAGTCAGTTGTACAACAGAAAGGGGGATACCTAGTCAGTTGTACAACAGAAAGGGGGATACCTAGTCAGTTGTACAACAGAAAGGAAAGGGGGATACCTAGTCAGTTGTACAACAGAAAGGGGGATACCAAGTCAGTTGTACAACAGAAAGGGGGATACCTAGTCAGTTGTACAACAGAAAGGAAAGGGGGATACCTAGTCAGTTGTACAACAGAAAGGAAAGGGGGATACCTAGTCAGTTATACAACAGAAAGGAAAGGGGGATACCTAGTCAGTTATACAACAGAAAGGAAAGGGGGATACCTAGTCAGTTGTACAACAGAAAGGGGGGGTACCTAGTCAGTTATACAACAGAAAGGGGGATACCTAGTCAGTTGTACAACAGAAAGGGGGGGTACCTAGTCAGTTATACAACAGAAAGGGGGATACCTAGTCAGTTGTACAACAGAAAGGGGTGGTACCTAGTCAGTTATACAACAGAAAGGGGGATACCTAGTCAGTTGTACAACAGAAAGGAAAGGGGGATACCTAGTCAGTTGTACAACAGAAAGGGGGATACCTAGTCAGTTGTACAACAGAAAGGGGGATACCTAGTCAGTTGTACAACAGAAAGGAAAGGGGGACACCTAGTCAGTTATACAACAGAAAGGGGGATACCTAGTCAGTTGTACAACAGAAAGGAAAGGGGGATACCTAGTCAGTTATACAACAGAAAGGAAAGGGGGATACCTAGTCAGTTGTACAACAGAAAGGAAAGGGGGATACCTAGTCAGTTATACAACAGAAAGGAAAGGGGGATACCTAGTCAGTTGTACAACAGAAAGGGGGATACCTAGTCAGTTATACAACAGAAAGGGGGATACCTAGTCAGTTGTACAACAGAAAGGGGGATACCTAGTCAGTTATACAACAGAAAGGAAAGGGGGATACCTAGTCAGTTGTACAACAGAAAGGGGGATACCTAGTCAGTTATACAACAGAAAGGAAAGGGGGATACCTAGTCAGTTGTACAACAGAAAGGGGGATACCTAGTCAGTTGTACAACAGAAAGGGGGATACCTAGTCAGTTGTACAACAGAAAGGGGGGATACCTAGTCAGTTATACAACAGAGAGGGGGATACCTAGTCAGTTGTACAACAGAAAGGGGGATACCTAGTCAGTTATACAACAGAAAGGGGGATACCTAGTCAGTTGTACAACAGAAAGGGGGATACCTAGTCAGTTGTACAACAGAAAGGGGGGATACCTAGTCAGTTATACAACAGAGAGAGGGATACCTAGTCAATTGTACAACCCCCCCCCCCTCCTTTGACCATCCGAAAATATCCTCCCATGGCTGAATATAGTTGGGGACCCTGACCTAGGCCCTGTTCATCAGTAGTGCACTACGTAGGGAATAGGGTGCTGTTTGTGGCACGTCCACAGTGATTTCTGCAGCTGTTGAAATGAAATATGAATCTGCATCAATGTGAAGCGTTTCATCTGTTCTTTCTGCTGCTGTAAACATTGTGTCCACACCGAGAAGAGCATTCTATTCCCTATGCAGCTCATTACTTTTGACTAGGGGCCCCGCCAAAGGTAGTACACTATATAGGGAATAGGGTGCCATTTGGGACTCAGGCTAAGTATGTTTCTCATCAGGAGCTATTTACTCTGGTCACATGGTTCACTGCGGTGGAGACGCTGCATTCTCTGGAGGGGCCAAATGAAAGAAAGGACACTCATCAGAGAATGTTTGCGGTGTTGTCAGGAAAAAGTTTAGAAAAAGGAGGTATAGTGTCAGAATCAGGGTTTGTCCTCAATGTACCCCCACACACACACACACACACCCACACATACACACACGTACAAACACACAGACACAGCTGAAACCTCTTATCGTGTTCACGCTTGAGAAGAAATGGCATTTGGAATGAACTCCGGATGGTAGAAAGGAACCATTTTGTACAACCATTGAAGGGCATGAAGACTATGAAAGCTTTCTGAAGGAAACATATTTTTTGATCTTCAGTAATACATGCCAGCCTGCACTTCAATGATTGTTCCATTTTATAGAATTCAGTGAACATTCTTAGAAAATCCAACAGAACAACATAACTGAACAGTGATAGGCTACCTACCATAGAACATTCCATTCCAGCCCAGTGGTTCTGGGTCAAAGTTTGTGTTGTTGTTTGGGAGCCAGTTCAGTTCAGGTTAATCAAAGTGAACTAACACATTGTGGCTCTGTTTCAAATGGCATCCTGCAGGGCTCTCCAGAGGGTGGTGCGATCAGCCCAATGCTTCACCGGGGGCACACTGCCCACCCTCCAGAACATCTACAGCACCCAGTGTCACAGGGATGCCAAGAAGATCATCAAGGGCCACAGCCACCCGAACCATGGCCTGTTCACCCCACTAACAACTAGGAGGAGACAGTACAGGTGCATCAAAGCTGGAACCGAGAGACTGAAAAACAGCTTTTATCTTCAGGCCATCAGACTGTTAAATATTCACCACTAGCTAAATTTGCTGTCCCCTCAAAATAACTCAACACACAGCCATTAATGTCTAAACCGCTGGCAACAAAAGTGAGTTCACCCCAAAGTGAAAATGTCCAAATTGGGCCCAATTAGCCATTTTCCCTCCCCGGTGTCATGTGACTCATTAGTGTTACAAGGTCTCAGGTGTGAATGGGGAGCAGGTGTGTTAAATTTGGTGTCATCGCTCTCACACTCCCTCATACTGACTGACTGGTCACTGGAAGTTCAACATGGCACCTCATGGCAAAGAACTCTCTGAGGATCTGAAAAAAAGAATTGTTGCTCTACATAAAGATGGCCTGGGATATAAGAAGATTGCCAAGACCCTGAAACTGAGCTGCAGCACGGTGGCCAAGACCATACAGCGGTTTAACTGGACAGGTTCCACTCAGAACAGGCCTCGTCATGGTCGACCAAAGAAGTTGAGTGCACGTGCTCAGCGTCATATCCAGAGGTTGTCTTTGGGAAATAGTCGTATGAGTGCTGCCAGCATTGCTGCAGAGGTTGAAGGGGTGGGGTCAGCCTGTCAGTGCTCAGACCAAACGCTGTACACTGTATCAAATTGGTCTGCATGGCTGTCGTCCCAGAAGGAAGCCTCTTCTAAAGATGATGCACAAGAAAGCCCGCAAACAGTTTGCTGAAGACAAGCAGACTAAGTACATGGATTACTGGAACCATGTCCTGTGGTCTGATGAGACCAAGATAAACGTATTTGGTTCAGATGGTGTCAAGCGTGTGTGGCGGCAACCAGGTGAGGAGTACAAAGACAAGTGTGTCTTGCCTACATTCAAGCATGGTGGTGGGAGTGTCATGGTCTGGGGCTGCATGAGTCCTGCCAGCACTGGGGAGCTACAGTTCATTGAGGGAACCATGAATGCCAACATGTACTGTGTCATACTGAAGCAGAGCATGATCCCCTCCCTTCAGAGACTGGGCTGCAGGGCAGTATTCCAACATTATAACGACCCCAAACACACCTCCAAGACGACCACTGCCTTGCTAAAGAAGCTGAGGTTAAAGGTGATGGACTGGCCAAGCATGTCTCCATGCCCTCGAAACCCTATTGAGCATCAGTGGGGCATCCTCCAACGGAAGGTGGAGGATTGCAAGGTTTCTAACATCCACCAGCTCTGTGATGTCGTCAATGAGGAGTGGAAGAGGACTCCAGTGGCAACCTGTGAAGCTCTGGTGAACCCCATGCCCAAGAGGGTTAAGGCAGTGCTGGAAAATTATATTGACACTTTGGGCCCAATTTGGACATTTTCACTTAGGGGTGTACTCACTTTTGTTGCCAGTGGTTTAGACATTAATGGCTGTGTGTTGAGTTATTTTGAGGGGACAGCAAATTTACACTGTTAAACAAGCTGTACACTCACTACTTTACATTGTAGCAAAGTGTCTTTCTTCAGTGTTGTCACATGAAAAGATATACTCAAATATTTACACAAATGTGAGGGGTGTACTCACTTTTGTGATATATTGTATATATTTATATTCTGGACTCTGGCCCAGAGGCTAATTACCTACAATTCTATCAATTTAGCCATGGGGTTTATACTGTGTATTTATATACTGGATTCTCTGCATTCTGATATTTCTACTACGTAACATTGTATTTTAGTTACACTGTTTATACACACTGCATATATATGGTCCTTCTGTAGCTCAGTTGGTAGAGCATGGCGCTTGTAACGCCAGGGTAGTGGGTTCGATCCCCGGGACCACCCATACGTAGAATGTATGCACACATGACTGTAAGTCGCTTTGGATAAAAGCGTCTGCTAAATGGCATTTATTATTATTATATTATATATATTGATATACTGGACTCTTGACAAATCTAATATATCTACTGATGTACATCCAGTATTATTCTTAGTATATCTGGTGTAAATTCATGCGGTTTAGATAAGTATAGATTGCGTTTGGATTACTGTTACAGTGCTATTTGGGGTTACACACTTAGAAATATAATCATATCGCTGCACCTGCGATAACATCTGCAAATCTGTGTACGCCACCAATAAACTTTGATTTGATAATAGTGTACTTCTTTTGACCAGAATCCTATGTGCCGACTGGTCAAAACAAGTGCACTATACAAGGGATAGGGTGCCATTTGGGATTCGCTTCAGGGCTTTCTTCTTTTCTGCCCTGGTTGATTCTGACAGGAATATAGGAGGGAAACGTGTTGAGTCATACCTCTCATCTCTCTCTGTCTCTACCGTTTTCCTTCTGTCTCTCTAGGCCCCCCATCTCTCTGTCTCTACCTTTTTCCTTCTCTGTCTCTCTAGGCCCCCCATCTCTCTGTCTCTACCTCTTTCCTTCTCTGTCTCTCTAGGCCCCCCATCTCTCTGTCTCTACCTCTTTCCTTCTCTGTCTCTCTAGGCCCCCCATCTCTCTGTCTCTACCTCTTTCCTTCTCTGTCTCTCTAGGCCCCCCATCTCTCTGTCTCTACCTCTTTCCTTCTCTGTCTCTCTAGGCCCCCCATCTCTCTGTCTCTACCTCTTTCCTTCTCTGTCTCTCTAGGCCCCCCATCTCTCTGTCTCTACCTCTTTCCTTCTCTGTCTCTCTAGGCCCCCATCTCTCTGTCTCTACCTCTTTCCTTCTCTGTCTCTCTACGCCCCCATCTCTCTGTCTCTACCTCTTTCCTTCTCTGTCTCTCTACGACCCCCATCTCTCTGTCTGTACCTCTTTCCTTCTCTGTCTCTCTACGCCCCCATCTCTCTGTCTCTACCTTTTTCATTCTCTGTCTCTCTAGGCCCCCCATCTCTCTGTCTCTACCTCTTTCCTTCTCTGTCTCTCTAGGCCCCCCATCTCGCTGTCTCTACCTTTTTCATTCTCTGTTTCTCTACGCCCCCATCTCTCTGTCTCCCTAGGCCCCCATCTCTCTGTCTCTACCTCTTTCCTTCTCTGTTTCTCTAGGCCCCCCATCTCTGTCTCTCTAGGCCCCCATCTCTCTGTATCTACCTTTTTCCTTCTCTGTCTCTCTAGGCCCCCCATCTCTCTGTATCTACCTTTTTCCTTCTCTGTCTCTCTAGGCCCCCCATCTCTCTGTCTCTACCTTTTTCCTTCTCTGTCTCTCTAGGCCCCCCATCTCTCTGTCTCTACCTTTTTCATTCTCTGTCTCTCTAGGCCCCCCATCTCTCTGTATCTACCTTTTTCCTTCTCTGTCTCTCTAGGCCCCCCATCTCTCTGTCTCTACCTCTTTCCTTCTCTGTCTCTCTAGGCCCCCCATCTCTCTGTCTCTACCTTTTTCCTTCTCTGTCTCTCTCTACGCCCCCCATCTCTCTGTATCTACCTTTTTCCTTCTCTGTCTCTCTAGGCCCCCCATCTCTCTGTCTCTACCTTTTTCCTTCTCTGTCTCTCTACGCCCCCCATCTCTCTTTCTCCCTTTTTCTCAATTCAATCTCTCTTTCCTGCCATTTGGGCGAAGAAGTTTCCTGTTTTACCAGTCTGATGTGCTGCCACTGAGAGCCCTCTGGGGACATACATCTCTGTGTGGTTCCCACAGACTGGAACAGGAACAGGGCGTGGCTATCTTGTTTTGGCATCCCTGTAACAAGTATCATGTAATGACTTGAAAATAGTATGATGATGGTGGTGGTGGTGGTGATGATGGTGGTGGTGGTGGTGATGATGGTGGTAGTGGTGGTTATGATGGTGGTGGTGGTGGTGGTGATGATGATGGTAGTGGTGGTTATGATGGTGGTAGTGGTGGTTATGATGGTGGTAGTGGTGATGATGATGGTGATGGTGGTGATGATGATGGTGGTAGTGGTGATGATGATGATGATGATGGTGGTGTTGATGATGATGGTGGTGATGATGATGGTGGTAGTTGTGGTTATGATGGTGGTAGTGGTGATGATGGTGGTGATGATGGTGATGGTGGTGATGATGATGGTGGTAGTGGTGATGATGATGATGATGGTGGTGTTGATGATGATGGTGGTGGTGATGATGATGGTGGTAGTGGTGGTTATGATGGTGGTAGTGGTGATGATGGTGGTGTTGATGATGATGTTGGTGGTTATGATGATGATGGTGGTAGTGGTGATGGTGGTGGTGTTGATGATGATGGTGGTGGTTATGATGATGATGATGGTGGTGGTGATGATGGTGGTAGTGGTGGTTATGATGGTGGTAGTGGTGATGATGGTGGTGTTGATGATGATGTTGATGGTGGTGGTGTTGATGATGATGGTTGTTATGATGATGTTGATGGTGGTGGTGTTGATGATGGTGGTGGTGGTGTTGATGATGATGGTGGTGGTTATGATGATGATGGTGGTGGTGATGATGATGGTGATGGTGGTGGTGTTGATGATGATGGTGGTGATGATGATGGTGGTAGTGGTGGTTATGATGATGGTGGTGGTGATGATGATGATGTCAAACCTTCTGTGTTCTTGTCTTGTCAAACCTCCTGTGTTCTTGTCTTGTCAAACCTCCTGTGTTCTTGTCTAGTCAAACCTTCTGTGTTCTTGTCTTGTCAAACCTCCTGTGTTATAACTTGAAGCTGATGCCAGCAGTCCAGGTCAGGTTAAGTGATATGATATGAGATTAACCCCAAACAGTCCTCTAAGTGTCCTGCCTCTCCCTCCCTCCCTGCCTCCCTCCCTCCCTCCCTACCTCCCTCTACTAACCAGGCATTCCAAAGGGTGTCACCCCAATGCTAATTAGAGACTTCGGAGGTAGGGAGGGAGACGGATGGCTACCCTGCGTCTGTGTGTGTGTGTGCTTGTGTGTGAGTGTGTTCGTGCGTATGTGCTTGAAAGTGTGTGTGAAAGACAAAGCTAAAGTGTGTGTGTGTGTGTGCTTGCGTGTGTGTAAGGAGGAAGGGGGCATGCTGGTTATGTGCAGGTGGCTAAGGTGTGTAAACTGTACCTTTTATCTCTCAGCTTTGAATGAGGGCAGACTCAGGGGCCAATGGGGAGGGAGGGAGATGGGGAGAGCTATGAGGGATAGGTGGTAAAGAGAGGGGGGTTGGAGGTGGGGGACGTGGTTAGAGATTGGGCTGCAGGGTATCACTTGTCAGTTAGCACCCCTCTTCAAATACTGCATTTCACCGGGGGACAGACTGACACATGACACGACAGTGTCTTCCCATTAATGACTGGAATCCTAGAGACAGTGGATAAGCTATGAGTTACTATAGTAGAGTCATAATGGGTCTGGATGCACTACAGACACATTCTTCTCTCTCTCTCTCTCTCTCTCTCTCTCGCACGCACGCACGCACGCACGCACGCACGCACGCACGCACGCACGCACGCACGCACACACACACACCATGTATTACGCACTACAGACAACAACCAGATGGCCTGGTGGTGTTGGGTAATTATGTTGACTCACTGTGAGTGACCCCAGAGAGATGAGTAGAACACACACACACACACACACACACACACACACACACACACACACACACACACACACACACACACACACACACACACACACACACACACACACACACACACACACACACACACACACACACACACACACACACACACACACACCGGGGGAATGGGACTCTGTGTGTTGTTGTTTTAATGAATGTAGTAACTCAGTGTCACAATTCCAACTAATTCTGGCGATTAGTTGGAGTTGTGCTGACAGCAAAACAGTGACTCAAACATGTAGTCAAGTGGAGGGTGGGGTTGGGACAACTTGAGCACAAGTTGCATTAGCCAAAATGTATATGATTGATGATTGAGTTTGTAATTATTTAGAATTTTGTGCTATTGCTAAAACTTCCTGTATAACACAGTTTAATCAAATGAAGATTTTTATGTTGGAAAGTGTATAGGCTTTTTGTTCTTTTGAAACCACATACTTCTTCCTGATTTGTGTCTTCTCGCTCTCTCTTTTGGTTTCTCTCCCTACTCCTCTCTCTCTCTCTCTCTCTCTTTTGGTTTCTCTCCCCACTGCTCTCTCTCTCTCTCTCTCTCTCTCTCTCTTTTGGTTTCTCTCCCCACTCCTCTCTCTCGCTCTCTCTCTTTTGGTTTCTCTCCCCACTCCTCTCTCTTGGTTCCTCTCCCCACTCCTCTCTCTCTCTCTCTTTTGGTTTCTCTCCCCACTCTTCTCTCTCTCTTGGTTTCTCTCCCCACTCCTCTCTCTCTCTCTCTTTTGGTTTCTCTCCCCACTCCTCTCTCTCTCTCTCTCTTTTGGTTTCTCTCCCCACTCCTCTCTCTCTCTCTCTCTCTTGGTTCCTCTCCCCACTCCTCTCTCTCTCTCTCTCTTGGTTCCTCTCCCCACTCCTCTCTCTCTCTCTCTCTTGGTTCCTCTCCCCACTCCTCTCTCTCTCTCTCTTTTGGTTTCTCTCCCCACTCTTCTCTCTCTCTTGGTTTCTCTCCCCACTTCTCTCTCTCTCTCTCTTTTGGTTTCTCGCCCAAATCAAATCAAATCAAATCAAATTTATTTATATAGCCCTTCGTACATCAACTGATATCTCAAAGTGCTGTACAGAAACCCAGCCTAAAACCCCAAACAGCAAGCAATGCAGGTGTAGAAGCACGGTGGCTAGGACAAAACTCCCTAGAAAGGCCAAAACCTAGGAAGAAACCTAGAGAGGAACCAGGCTATGTGAGGTGGCCAGTCCTCTTCTGGCTGTGCCGGGTGGAGATTATAACAGAACATGGCCAAGATGTTAAAATGTTCATAAATGACCAGCATGGTCGAATAATAATAAGGCAGAACAGTTGAAACTGGAGCAGCAGCATGGCCAGGTGGACTGGGGACAGCAAGGAGTCATCATGTCAGGTAGTCCTGTGGCATGGTCCTAGGGCTCAGGTCCTCCGAGAGAGCGAAAGAAAGAGATAATTAGAGAGAGCATATGTGGGGTGGCCAGTCCTCTTCTGGCTGTGCCGGGTGGAGATTATAACAGAACATGGCCAAGATGTTCAAATGTTCATAAATGACCAGCATGGTCGAATAATAATAAGGCAGAACAGTTGAAACTGGAGCAGTAGCATGGCCAGGTGGACAGGGGACAGCAAGGAGTCATCATGTCAGGTAGTCCTGGGGCATTGTCCTAGGGCTCAGGTCCTCCGAGAGAGAGAAAGAAAGAGAGAAGGAGAGAATTAGAGAACGCACACTTAGATTCACACAGGACACCGAATAGGACAGGAGAAGTACTCCAGATATAACAAACTGACCCAGCATAAATACTGGAGGCTGAGACAGGAGGGGTCAGGAGACACTGTGGCCCCATCCGAGGACACCCCCGGACAGGGCCAAACAGGAAGGATATAACCCCACCCACTTTGCCAAAGCACAGGCCCCACACCACTAGAGGAATATCTTCAACCACCAACTTACCATCCTGAGACAAGGCTGAGTATAGCCCTCAAAGATCTCCGCCACGGCACAACCCAAGGGGGGGGCGCCAACCCAGACAGGATGACCACAACAGTGAATCAACCCACTCAGGTGACGCACCCCTTCCAGGGACGGCATGAGAGAGCCCCAGTAAGCCTGTGACTCAGCCCCATGTAATAGGGTTAGAGGCAGAGAATTCCAGTGGAAAGAGGGCAATCGGCCAGGCAGAGACAGCAAGGGCGGTTCGTTGCTCCAGAGCCTTTCCGTTCACCTTCCCACTCCTGGGCCATACTACATTCAATCATATGACCCACTGAAGAGATGAGTCTTCAGTAAAGACTTAAAGGTTGAGACCGAGTTTGCGTCTCTGACATGGGTAGGCAGACCGTTCCATGAAAATGGAGCTCTATAGGAGAAAGCCCTGCCTCCAGCTGTTTGCTTAGAAATTCTAGGGACAATCAGGAGGCCTGCGTCTTGTGACCGTAGCGTACGTGTAGGTATGTACGGCAGGACCAAATCAGAGAGATCGGTAGGAGCAAGCCCATGTAATGCTTTGTAGGTTAGCAGTAAAACCTTGAAATCAGCCCTTGCTTTGACAGGAAGCCAGTGTAGAGAGGCTAGCACTGGAGTAATATGATCAGATTTTTGGTTCTAGTCAGGATTCTAGCAGCCGTATTTAGCACTAACTGAAGTTTATTTAGTGCTTTATCCTGGTAGCCGGAAAGTAGAGCATTGCAGTAGTCTAACCTAGATGTGACAAAAGCATGGATTCATTTTCCTGCATCATTTTTGGACATAAAGTTTCTGATTTATGCAATGTTACATAGATGGAAAAAAGCTGTCCTTAAAATGGTCTTGATATGTTCTTCAAAAGAGAGATCGGGGTCCAGAATAACGCCGAGGTCCTTCACAGTTTTATTTGAGACGACTGTACAACCATTAAGATTAATTGTCAGATTCAACAGAAGATGTCTTTGTTTCTTGGGACCTAGAACAAGCATCTGTGTTTTGTCCGAGTTTAATAGTAGAAAGTTTGCAGCCATCCACTTCCTTATGTCTGAAACACATGCTTCTAGCGAGGGCAATTTTGGGGCTTCACCATGTTTCATTGAAATGTACAGCTGTGTGTCATCCGCATAGCAGTGAAAGTTAACATTATGTTTTCGAATAACATCCCCAAGAGGTAAAATATATAGTGAAAACAATAGTGGTCCTAAAACGGAACCTTGAGGAACACCGAAATTTACAGTTGATTTGTCAGAGGACAAACCATTCACGGAGACAAACTGATATCTTTCCGACAGATAAGATCTAAACCAGGCCAGAACTTGTCCGTGTAGACCAATTTGGGTTTCCAATCTCTCCAAAAGAATGTGGTGATCGATCGTATCAAAAGCAGCACTAAGGTCTAGGAGCACGAGGACAGATGCAGAGCCTCGGTCCGATGCCATTAAAATGTAATTTACCACCTTCACAAGTGCCGTCTCAGTGCTATGATGGGGTCTAAAACCAGACTGAAGCATTTGGTATACATTGTTTGTCTTCAGGAAGGCAGTGAGTTGCTGCGCAACAGCCTTCTCTACATTTTATGAGAGGAATGGAAGATTCGATATAGGCCGATAGTTTTTTATATTTTCTGGGTCAAGGTTTGGCTTTTTCAAGAGAGGCTTTATTACTGCCACTTTTAGTGAGTTTGGTACACATCCGGTGGATAGAGAGCCGTTTATTATGTTCAACATAGGAGGGCCAAGCACAGGAAGCAGCTCTTTCAGTAGTTTAGTTGGAATAGGGTCCAGTATGCAGCTTGAAGGTTTTGAGGCCATGATTATTTTCATCATTGTGTCAAGAGATATAGTACTAAAACACTTGAGCGTCTCTCTTGAACCTAGGTCCTGGCAGAGTTGTGCAGACTCAGGACAACTGAGGTTTGGAGGAATACGCAGATTTAAAGAGGAGTCCGTAATTTGCTTTCTAATAATCATAATCTTTTCCTCAAAGAAGTTCATGAATTTATCACTGCTAAAGTGAAAGTCATCCTCTCTTGGGGAATGCTGCTTTTTAGTTAGCTTTGAGACAGTATCAAAAAGGAATTTCGGACTGTTCTTATTTTCCTCGATTAAGTTAGAAAAATAGGATGATCGAGCAGCAGTAAGGGCTCTTCGGTACTGCATGGTACTGTCTTTCCAAGCTAGTCGGAAGACTTCCAGTTTGGTGTGGCGCCATTTCCGTTCCAATTTTCTGGAAGCTTGCCTCAGAGCTCGGGTATTTTCTGTGTACCAGGGAGCTAGTTTCTTATGAGAAATGCTTTTAGTTTTTAGGGGTGCAACTGCATCTAGGGTATTGCGCAAGGTAAAATTGAGTTCCTCAGTTAGGTGGTTAACTGATTTTTGTCCTCTGGCGTCCTTGGGTAGACAGAGGGAATCTGGAAGGACATCAAGGAATCTTTGTGTTGTCTGTGAATTTATAGCACGACTTTTGATGTTCCTTGGTTGGGGTCTGAGCAGATTATTTGTTGCAATTGCAAATGTAATAAAATGGTGGTCCGATAGTCCAGGATTATGAGGAAAAACATTAAGATCCACAACATTTATTCCATGGGACAAAACTAGGTCCAGCGTATGACTGTGACAGTGAGTGGGTCCAGAGACATGTTGGACAAAACCCACTGAGTCGATGATGGCTCCGAAAGCCTTTTGGAGTGGGTCTGTGGATTTTTCCATGTGAACATTAAAGTCACCAAAGATTAGAATATTATCTGCTATGACTACAAGGTCTGATAGGAATTCAGGGAACTCAGTGAGAAACGCTGTATATGGCCCAGGAGGCCTGTAAACAGTAGCTATAAAAAGTGATTGAGTAGGCTGCATAGATTTCACGACGAGAAGCTCAAAAGACGAAAACGTATTTTTTTTTTTTTGTAAATTGAAATTTGCTATCGTAAATGTTAGCAACACCTCCGCCTTTGCGGGATGCACGGGGATATGGTCACTAGTGTAGCCAGGAGGTGAGGCCTCAATTAAAACAGTAAATTCATCAGGCTTAAGCCATGTTTCAGTCAGGCCAATCACATCAAGATTATGATCAGTGATTAGTTCATTGACTATAATTGCCTTTGAAGTAAGGGATCTAATATTAAGTAGCCCTATTTTGAGGTATCATGATCTCTTTCAGTAATGACAGGAATGGAGGTGGTCTTTATCCTAGTGAGATTGCTAAGGTGAACACCGCCATGTTTAGTTTTGCCCAACCTAGGTCGAGGCACAGACACGGTCTCAAGGGTGATAGCTGAGCTGACTACACTGACTGTGCTAGTGGCAGACTCCACTATGCTGGCAGGCTGGCTAACAGCCTGCTGCCTGGCCTGCACCCTATTTCATTGTGGAGCTAGAGGAGTTAGAGCCCTGTCTATGTTGGTAGATAAGATGAGAGCACCCCTCCAGCTAGGATGGAGTCCGTCACTCCTCAGCAGGTCAGGCTTGGTCCTGTTTGTGGATGAGTCCCAGAAAGAGGGCCAATTATCTACAAATTCTATCTTTTGGGAGGAGCAGAAAACAGTTTTCAACCAGCGATTGAGTTGTGAGACTCTGCTGTAGAGCTCATCACTCCCCCTAACTGGGAGGGGGCCAGAGACAATTACTCGATGCCGACACATCTTTCTAGCTGATATGCACGCAGAAGCTATGTTGCGCTTGGTGATCTCTGACTGTTTCATCCTAACATCGTTGGTGCCGACGTGGATAACAATATCTCTATACTCTCTACACTCGCCAGTTGTAGCTTTAGCCAGCTCATCTTCAGATTAGCCTTAATGTTGGTAGCCCTGCCCCCTGGTAAACAGTGTATGATCGCTGGATGATTCGTTTTAAGTCTAATACTGCAGGTAATGGAGTCGCCAATGACTAGAGTTTTCAATTTGTCAGAGCTAATGGCGGGAAGCTTCGGCGTCTCAGACCCCGTAACGGGAGGAGTAGAGACCAGAGAAGACTCGGCCTCTGACTCCGACCCGCTGCTTAATGGGGAAAACCGGTTGAAAGTTTCTGTCGGCTGAATGAGCGACACCGGTTGAGCGTTCCTACAGCATTTCCTTCCAGAAACCATGAGAAAATTGTCCGGCTGCGGGGACTGTGCCAGGGGATTTATATTACTATCTGTACTTACTGGTGGCACAGACGCTGTTTCATCCTTTCCTACACTGAAATTACCCTTGCCTAACGATTGCGTCTGAAGCTGGGCTTGTAGCACAGCTATCCTCGCCGTAAGGCGAGTACTGCGACTGCAATTAGAAGGCATCATGTTAATGTTACTACTTTGCTTCGGCTGTTGGAGGTCCTGACGAACCGTGTCCAGATAAAGCGTCCGGAGTGAACGTTGAGGAAAAAATAAATAAATATATGAACGGTAATTAAAAAGTGAAAACCGTAAAGTTGTCAGGTAGCAAAATAGGTTGGCAACAAAACGCACAGCAACTCGAAAACAAGCCTGCAAGTTGTGACCCCACTCCTCTCTCTCGTTCGTCCCCCCCATATTTCTGTTGGATAATAAAAAGTCTCAACAAACTAGACATTTCTGATGTTTAGCATACAGGAAATAAGAACATTACATATGTACTATATGCTTTTGCATTTACAAATGCCCGTTACACATTTTCGTATTCATGTCATGTATATACTGTATGATTCTTTCACAAGGTTATTCCCAACTCGTAAGGCACATTTTAGAATATAAAAATCAATGAGAGTCCGCTATCTTAGACGTTTCACCTCAGAAACACAATATAATTTCAAAAATATACTGTACTGAAATATTCTTGCAATGATCACTATACTCCTCTCCAGATGGTCTGTAGATATGACAAGTCTACACCCACCCCACTGAACCCTAAAGTGTACATTTCATGTATGCATGGAAGAAGAGCATGCAGTGTTTCATCAGGAGAGTGCAGGATGAAAGACAAAGAGCAGGGTTACTAGAACTTCAGTAGATTACAAGGAATGGAACCAGGCAGCAAGTACAGACAGGACAGAGAGGAACAACATGATCCCACACACAGAGGAGAGGGGGAGGAGAAGAGGGGAGCGGAGGGAGGAGAAGAGAGGAGAGGAGAAGAGAGGAGAAGAGAAGATGAGAGGGGGGAGGAGAGGAGAGGAGAAGAGAGGAGGGGAGAGGAGAAGATGAGAGGGGGAGGTGGGAGAGGAGAGGAGAAGAGAGGAGAGGAGAGCAGAGCAGAGCAGAGGAGAGAGAGAGGAGAGGAGAGGAGAGGAGAGGAGAGGAGAGGAGAGGAGAGGAGAGGAGAGGAGAGGGAGGGAGGGAGGGAGGGAGGGAGGGAGGAGAGGAGAGGAGAGGGGAGGAGAAGAGGGGAGAGGAGAGGAGAGGAGGGGGAGGAGGAGAGGGGAGAGGAGGGAGGAGAGGAGAGGAGAGGAGGGGAGAGGAGAAGATGAGAGGGGGAGGAGAGGAGAGGAGAGGGAGGGAGGAGAGGGGGAGGTGGGAGAGGAGAGAGGAGAGGAGAGGAGGGAGGAGAGGAGAGGAGAGGAGGGAAGAGAGGAGAGGAGAGGAGAGGAGAGGATGGGAGAGGGAGGAGAGGGAGAGGAGAGGAGAGGGGGAGGAGAAGAGGGGAGAGGAGGGAGGAGAAGAGAGGAGGGGAGGGAGAAGATGAGAGGGGGAGGAGAAGAGAGGAGAGGAGGGAGGAGAGGAGAGGAGAGGAGAGAGGAGAGGAGGGAGGAGAGGAGAGGAGAGGGGGAGGAGAAGAGGGAGAGGAGGGAGGAGAATAGAGGAGAGGAGAAGAGAGGGAAGGGGAGGGTGAGAGGGAAGGGGAGGGTGAGAGGGAAGGGGAGAGGAGGGAGGAGAAGAGAGGAGAGGAGAAGAGAGGGAAGGGGAGGGTGAGAGGGAAGGGGAGGGTGAGAGGGAAGGGGAGAGGAGGGAGGAGAAGAGAGGAGAGGAGAAGAGAGGAGAGGAGAGGAGAAGATGAGAGGGGGAGGAGAGGAGAGGAGAGGAGAGAGGAGAGGAGGGAGGAGAAGAGAGGAGGGGAGAGGAGAAGAGAGGAGGGGAGAGGAGAAGAGAGGAGAGGAGGGAGGAGAAGAGAGGAGAGGAGAAGAGAGGAGGGAGAGGAGAAGATGCGAGGGGAGGTGGGAGAGGAGAGGAGAGGAAAGGAGAGGAGAGGCGAGGCGAGGAGAGGAGAGGAGAGGAGGAGATGGGAGGGGGAGGTGGGAGGGTTAGAGTAGGCGAGAGGGGGAGGTGAGTGGGGAGAGGAGGAGGGGAGAGGAGTAGAAAGGAGAGGAGAGGAGGGAAGGGAAGGGAAGGGAAGGAAAGGAGAGGAGAGAAGAGAAGAGAGAAGAGAGGGAAGGGGAGAGGAGAGGAGAAGAGAGGGGAGGGTGAGAGGGAAGAGGAGAGGAGAGGAGAGGAGAGAGAAGAGAAGAGAAGCGAAGAGAAGAGAATTGAAGAGAAGAGAAGAGAAGGGGAGGGTGAGAGGGAAGGGGAGAGGAGAGGAGAAGGGAGGGTGAGAGGGAAGGGGAGAGGAGAGGAGAGGAGAGGGAAGGGGAGGGTGAGAGGGAAGGGGAGAGGAGAGGAGAGGAGAGGGAAGGGGAGGGTGAGAGGGAAGGGGAGAGGAGAGGAGGAGAGAGGGAAGGGGAGGGTGAGAGGGAAGGGGAGAGGAGAGGGGAAGAGAGGGAAGGGGAGGGTGAGAGGGAAGGGGAGAGTAGAGGAGAAGAGAGGGAAGGGAGGGTGGGAGGGGAAGGGAAGGGGAGAGAAGGAGAGGAGAGGAGAAGAGAGGGAAGGGGAGGGTGAGAGGGAAGGGGAGAGAAGAGGAGAGGAGACGAGAGGGAAGGGGAGGGTGAGAGGGAAGGGGAGGGTGAGAGGGAAGGGGAGAGGAGGGAGGAGAAGAGAGGAGAGGAGAAGAGAGGAGAGGAGAGGATAAGATGAGAGGGGAGGAGAGGAGAGGAGAGGAGAGGGGGAGGAGGAGAGGGGAGAGGAGGGAGGAGAATAGAGGAGAGGAGAAGAGAGGAGGGAGAGGAGAAGAGAGGAGAGGGGGAGGTGGGAGAGGAGAGGAGAGGAGAGGAGGCAGGAGAGGAGAGGAGAGGAGAGGAGAGGAGAGGAGAGGAGAGAGGAGGGAGGAGAGGAGAGGATGGGAGGGAGAGGGAGGAGAGGAGAGGAGAGGAGAGGGGGAGGAGAAGAGGGAGAGGAGGGAGGAGAGGAGAAGAGAGGAGGGAGAGGAGAAGATGAGAGGGGGGAGGAGAAGAGAGGAGAGGAGGGAGGAGAGGAGAGGAGAGAGAGGAGGGAGGAGAGGAGAGGAGAGGGGGAGGAGAAGAGGGGAGAGGAGGGAGGAGAATAGAGGAGAGGAGAAGAGAGGGAAGGGGAGGGTGAGAGGGAAGGGGAGGGTGAGAGGGAAGGGGAGAGGAGGAGGAGAAGAGAGGAGAAGAGAGGAGAGGAGAAGATGAGAGGGGGGAGGAGAGGAGAGGAGAGAGAGGAGAGGAGAGAGGAGGGAGGAGAATAGAGGAGAGGAGAAGAGAGGAGGGGAGAGGAGAAGAGAGGAGAGGAGGGAGGAGAAGAGAGGAGAGGAGAAGAGAGGAGGGGAGAGGAGAAGATGCGAGGGGGAGGTGGGAGAGGAGAGGAGAGGAGAGGAGAGGAGAGGCGAGGAGAGGAGAGAGGAGGAGATGGGAGGGGGAGATGGGAGGGTTAGAGTAGGCGAGAGGGGGAGGTGAGTGGGGAGAGGAGGAGGGGAGAGGAGTAGAAAGGAGAGGAGAGGAGGGAAGGGAAGGGAAGGAAAGGAGAGGAGAGAGGAGAAGAGAAGAGAGGGAAGGGGAGAGGAGAGGAGAAGAGAGGGGAGGGTGAGAGGGAAGAGGAGAGGAGAGGAGAGGAGAGGAGAGGGAAGGAAAGGAGAGAGAAGAGAAGAGAAGCGAAGAGAAGAGAATTGAAGAGAAGAGGAGGGTGAGAGGGAAGGGGAGAGGAGAGGAGAAGCGAGGGAAGGGGAGGGTGAGAGGGAAGGGGAGAGGAGAGGAGAGGAGAGGGAAGGGGAGGGTAAGAGGGAAGGGAGAGGAGAGGAGGAGAGAGGGAAGGGGAGGGTGAGAGGGGGGGGAGAGGAGAGGAGAGGAGAGAGAGGAGAGGAGAGGAGAGAGGAGAGGAGAGGGAGAGAGGAGGGAGGAGAATAGAGGAGAGGAGA
>NC_060177.1:85186344-85288844 GCF_021184085.1 Oncorhynchus gorbuscha | reverse complement strand
TGTTAACAGCTTACAGACGGTAGGCAATTAAGGTCACAGTTATGAAAACTTAGGACACTAAAGAGGCCTTTCTACTGACTCTGAAAAACACAAAAAGAAAGATGCCCAGGGCTCATCTGCGTGAACGTGCCTTAGGCATGCTGCAAGGAAGCATGAGGACTGCAGATGTGGCCAGGGCAAAAAATTGCAATGTCTGTGCTGTAAGACAGAGCTACAGGGAGACAGGACGGACAGCTGATCGTCCTCGCAGTGGTAGACCATGTGTTACAACGTCTGCACAGGATCGGTACATCCGAACATCACACCTGCGGGACAGGTACAGGATGGCAACAACAACAGCCCGAGTTACACCAGGAACGGGCAATCCCTCCATCAGTGCTCAGACTCCTCAATAGGCTGAGAGAGGCTGGACTGAGGGCTTATTGGCCTGTTGTAAGGCAGGTCCTCACCTGTCATCACCATCAGCAATGTCGCCTATGGGCACAAACTCACCGTCGCTGGACCAGACAGAACTGGCAAAAAATGCTCTTCACTGATGAGTCACGGTTTTGTCCCACCGGGGGTGATGGTCGGATTCACGTTTATCGTCAAAGGAATGAGCTTTACACCGAGGCCTGTACTCTGGAGCGGGATCGATTTGGAGGTGGAGGGTCCGTCATGGTCTGGGGCTTTGTGTCACATTATCAATCGGACTGAGCTGGTTGTCATGGCAGGCAATCGCAACGCTGTGCGTTACAGGGAAGACATCCTCCTCCCTCATGTGGTACCCTTCCTGCAGGCTCATCCTGACATGACCCTCCAGCATGACAATGCCACCAGCCACACTGCTCGTTCTGTGCCTGATTTCCTGCAAGACAGGAATGTCAGTGTTATACCATGGCCAGTGAAGAGCCCATATCTCAATCCCATTGAGCACGTCTGGGACCTGTTGGATCGGAGGGTGAGGGCTAGGGCCATTCCCCCCAGAAATGTCTGGGAACTTGCAGGTGCCTTGGTGGAAGAGTGGGGTAACATCTCACAGCAAGAACTGGCAAATCTGGTGCAGTCCATGAGGAGAAGATGCACTGCAGTACTTAATGCAGCTGGTGGCCACATATGATTCTGACTGTTACTTTGATTTTGACCCCCCCCTTTGTTCAGGGACACATTATTCATTTTCTGTTAGTCACATGTCTGTGGAACTTGTTCAGTTTATGTCTCAGTTGTTGAATCTTGTTATGTTCATACAAATATTTACACATGTTAAGTTTCAGAAAATAAACACAATTGAAAGTGAGAGGATGTTTCTTTTTTTGCTGGGTTTATGTGAATTTGGTTAGGTCACCCAAAAAGTGACATATTGCAGCTTTAATCATATTTTTGGGGTTTAAATATATACAGTACCAGTCAAAACATTGTCTCAAACAGCTCATGAGGTTGTCACCTGGAATAAATTTAAATATGTGGAACTGTTTTCCTTCTTAATGCATCTGTTGTGGTAGGGGTGGTATACAGAAGATAGCCCTATTTGGTAAAAGTCCATATTATGGCATGAACAGCTCAGATAAGCAAAGAGAAACAACAGTCAATCATTACTTTAAGAGATGAAGGTCAATCTGGAAAATGTCAAGAACTTTGAATGTTTCTTCAAGTGCAGTCGCAAAAAACATCAAGCGCTATGATGAATCTGGCTCTTATGACAACCGCCACAGGAAAGGAAGACCCAGAGTTACCGCTGCTGCAGAGGATAAGTTCATTAGAGTTACCAGCCTCAGATTGCAGCCCAAATAAATGCTTCACAGAGTTCAAGTAACAGACACATCTCAACATCAACTGTTCAGAGGAGACTGTGTGAATCAGGCCTTCATGGTCGAATTGCGGCAAATAAACCACTACTAAAGGACACCAATAACATTAGACCAGTGGAAATGTGTCCTTTGGTCTGATGAGTCAAAATGTGAGATTTTTGGTTCCAACCTCTGTGGCTTTGTGAGACGTAGAGTGTGTGAATGGTTGATCTCCGTATTTGTCGTTCCCACCGTGAAGCATGGAGGAGGAGGTGTGATGATGTGGGGGTGCTTTGCTGGTGATTTATTTTGAATTCAAGGCACACTTAACCAGCATGGCTACCACATGGCTACCTCCTCTTGCTCAGTTGTGCACTGGGGCCTCCCACTCCTTTTTCTATTCTGGTTAGAGACAGTTTGCGCTGTTCTGTGAAGGGAGTAGGACACAGCGTTGTACGAGATCTTCAGTTTCTTGGCAATTTCTCGCATGGAATAGCCTTCATTTCTCAGACCAAGAATAGACTGACGAGTTTCAGTTTCAGTTTCAGAAGAAAGTTATTTGTTTTTGGCCATTTTGAGCCTGTAATCGAACCCACAAATGCTGATGTTCCAGATATTCAACTAGTCTAAAGAAGGCCAGTTTAGTTGCTTCTTTAATCAGAACAACAGTTTTCAGCTGGGCTAACATAATTGCAAAAGGGTTTTCTAATGATCAATTAGCCTTTTAAAATTATAAACTTTGATTAGCTAACACAACGTCCCATTGGAACACAGGAGTGATGGTTGCTGATAATGGGCCTCTGTACGCCTATGTAGATATTCCATTAAAAATCATCCGTTTCCAGCCACAATAGTCATTTACAACATTAACAATGTCTACACTGTATTTATGATAAATGTTATGTTATTTTAATGGACAAAAAAATGGGCTTTTCTTCCAAAAACAAGAAAATGTCTAACTGACACCAAACTTTTGAACGGTAGTGTGTCTGAAACATCCAGGTAGGAAGGTATATACATCGATCCACACAGTCAACACTGTAATGTATTCTGGTCGGCAGTGTGGCCTTATGGTGACCATGGAGCAGCTTGAGACTACTTTGTGACTTACATGTCTCCTAAGAACACGCGTCACCATGGATCATTACTTTCCCAGTGCACTGTAGTGTACCCTCCCAAGCCACCCAACCAACCAATCTACCAACCAGCCAGCCCTGTGGGTTATGGCAATTATGTCATATTTCTGTTGGTGAGGTTAGGTTGGTGAGATCATGATGGCTATTCTATTTTTAGGGTCCTGACTCTCTCTCTCTCTCTGTGTGTGTGTGTGTGTGTGTGTGTGTGTGTGTGTGTGTGTGTGTGTGTGTGTGTGTGTGTGTGTGTGTGTGTGTGTGTGTGTGCGTGCGTGCGTGCGTGCGTGCGTGCGTGCGTGCGTGCGTGTGTGTGTGTAATGGTGATATTATGTGGCACACATGAGGGTGCTGTTCTGCACATACAGTTCCTGAAGAAGTGAGGAAGGCCGAGGGGGCGGAGTTATTACAACTACTAGAGCTCACTAACTGATTACATCTGATTACTAACATATACATGGTGAAAGGGGTTGAATAAAAGTTGAAGGCTGTTTTATGTTTTAACTCAATTCTAAGCATTTTGTTTGTTTCTAATTTCTTTTTCTTTTTTAAAAATTGAGGATAAGGTACTTTTTTTTTCAATATCACAAATAATTTGGAGACTAGTGAATGATGTCCCACTGTCTCAAAATTGATTGATCCTGACCAGGATCATTGACTGTCATGGTTTCATCTTGACCAGTATCATTGACTGTCATGGTTTCATCCTGACTAGGATCATTGACTGTCATGGTTTCATCCTGACTAGGATCATTGACTGTCATGGTTTCATCCTGACTAGGATCATTGACTGTCATGGTTTCATCTTGACTAGGATCATTGACTGTCATGGTTTCATCTTGACTAGGATCATTGACTGTCATGGTTTCATCTTGACTAGGATCATTGACTGTCATGGTTTCATCTTGACTAGGATCATTGACTGTCATGGTTTCATCTTGACTAGGATCATTGACTGTCATGGTTTCATCTTGACTAGGATCATTGACTGTCATGGTTTCATCTTGACTAGGATCATTGACTGTCATGGTTTCATCTTGACTAGGATCATTGACTGTCATGGTTTCATCATGGCCAGGATCATTGACTGTCATGGTTTCATCCTGACTAGGATCATTGACTGTCATGGTTTCATCCTGACCAGTATCATTGACTGTCATGGTTTCATCTTGACCAGTATCAGTGACTGTCGTGGTTTCATCTTGACCAGTATCAGTGACTGTCGTGGTTTCATCTTGACCAGTATCATTGACTGTCATGGTTTCATCTTGACCAGTATCATTGACTGTCATGGTTTCATCTTGACCAGTATCAGTGACTGTCGTGGTTTCATCTTGACCAGTATCATTGACTGTCATGGTTTCATCTTGACCAGTATCAGTGACTGTCGTGGTTTCATCTTGACCAGTATCATTGACTGTCATGGTTTCATCTTGACCAGTATCATTGACTGTCATGGTTTCATCTTGACCAGTATCAGTGACTGTCGTGGTTTCATCTTGACCAGTATCATTGACTGTCATGGTTTCATCTTGACCAGGATCATTGACTGTCATGGTTTCATCCTGTTCTACCCCAAGGGTAACTAACAGGAACAAAACTATAGCATGGTCAGAATTGTGAGAGAAGAAACTCTTTGAAATTAGAATAACTGTCTGCTCTCTCTATCCATTCATCCTCTCATGGATTCTCTCATATCAGACCACAGACTGTCTGAAATAATCAGTCAAATCAAATCAAATCAAATCAAATTGTATTTGTCACATACATACACATGGTTAGCAGATGTTAATGCGAGTGTAGCGAAATGCTTGTGCTTCTAGTTCCGACAATGCAGTGATAACCAACAAGTAATCTAACTAACAATTCCAAAACTAAGTGTAAGGGGATAAAGAATATGTACATAAGGATATATGAATGAGTGATGGTACAGAGCAGCATACAGTAGATGGTATCGAGTACAGTATATACATATGAGATGAGTATGTAGACAAAGTAAACAAAGTGGCATAGTTAAAGTGGCTAGTGATACGTGTATTACATAAGGATGCAGTCGATGATGTAGAGTACAGTATATACGTATGCATATGAGATGAATAATGTAGGGTAAGTAACATTATATAAGGTAGCATTGTTTAAAGTGGCTAGTGATATATTTACATAATTTCCCATCAATTCCCATTATTAAAGTGGCTGGAGTTGGGTCAGTGTCAATGACAGTGTGTTGGCAGCAGCCACTCAATGTTAGTGGTGGCTGTTTAACAGTCTGATGGCCTTGAGATAGAAGCTGTTTTTCAGTCTCTCGGTCCCAGCTTTGATGCACCTGTACTGACCTCGCCTTCTGGATGATAGCGGGGTGAACAGGCAGTGGTTCGGGTGGTTGATGTCCTTGATTATCTTTATGGTGGTGAGCTTTCCACGTCAACAGCAAATGGGTTACCGAGCAGTTCCAACCTGCTTTTTTGTGCTTCAAAGTCAGCAAATCGGCGTCGAAAGTCAGCGGCAAGCATACCTATTTTATCAGCCAACTGTGCGCTCGGGAACGCACTGGTAGAGAGCTTCTCTTTCATGGTCTGGCAGCTGGGAAAGTGGCTCAAATTTTCTTTCCGCATCTGCGTCTCCCACAGAGTCAGTTTGGTTTTAAATGCCTTCACTGTACTGTACATATCAGAGATGACACGATCCCGACCCTGCAGCTGCAAGTTCATTGCATTCAGATGACTCGTAATGTCACACAGAAAAGCCATTTCACACAGAAACATTTCGTCTCGGAGTTGTGTTGTGTCTTTCCCTTTGCTGTCCAAGAACAGACAAATCTCCTCACGAAGCTCGAAACATCTTTGAAGCACCTTTCCCTGGCTTAGCCATCGCACCTCTGTGTGATAAGGCAAATCACCATGCTCCGTTTCTAACTCCGTCAGAAATGCCTTGAACTGGCGGTGATTCAAACCTTTGGCTCTGATAAAGTTAACTGTGCGCGTGATGATGCTCATTACATGCTCCATTTTCAAGGCTTTACCGCACAACGCTTCCTGGTGTATGATACAATGATAAGCTGTCAGCTCACCTGTCGCGTTTTCCTCTTGCATCTTTTCCCGTATCTTCGCCACCAGTCCGCTCCTGTGTCCACACATCGCAGGTGCTCCGTCGGTTGTCAAACCCACGAGTTTTTCCCAAGGCAGCTCCATCTCATTTACACATCTTGACACCTCTTCATACAAATCATGCCCCGTAGTTGTGCCATGCATAGGACGTAAAGCCAAAAACTCCTCTGTCACGCTTAGGCTGGAGTCCACTCCGCGGATGAAAATTGACAACTGGGCAATGTCAGAAATGTCGGTGCTCTCATCCACAGCCAAGGAATATGCAATGAAATCTTTTCCCTTTTTCACAAGCTGCTCTTTTAGATTGATGGACAACTGGTCTACTCTCTCGGCAATGGTGTTTCTGCTCAGACTCACATTTAAAAAGAGTTGCCTTTTTTCTGGGCAAACTTCGTCACAAACTTTAATCATGCAGTTTTTGATGAAATCCCCCTCCGTAAATGGCCGGGCTGATTTAGCGATCTCTTCTGCCAAAATAAAACTGGCCTTGACAGCAGCCTGGCCTTGTGATTTGGCTTTTTTGAACAGAGCCTGTCGAGATTTGAGGCCTCGTTTTAATTCCTCTGCCTTTTGTAGCCTTTGTTCCATGTCCATATTCTTGTTTTTGTCCGCGTGTTTCGTTTCATAATGTCGTCTCAGATTATACTCTTTCAGTACCGCCACACTTTCTCCACACAGAAGACACACAGGTTTTCCAGCTACCTCCGTGAACAAATACTCCGACTCCCACCTTGTTTGAAACCCCCGGTTCTCAGTGTCCACCTTCCGTTTTGCCATTTTTGATGGGTATCTGAAAGTTAATTTTACTGTGATGCTGACAACTGCTGTGCCAATAAATATTGAAATGAAGCAGCCTACTGCTCGGTGCGTCACCGTTGCATTGTGGGAAATGTAGTATTGGTGCGTGTAAAAGATCTGCGGGCTGCCGGCTTGCTGCGGTCTGCGGGCCGGTTCTAATAATAAATCAAGATCATCCCAGGGGCCGTAAAAAACCTTCTCGCGGGCCGGATGTGGCCCGCGGGCCTTGACTCTGACATATGTGGTCTAGGGTGTCAGGTAGGGTGGAGGTGATATGGTCCTTGACTAGTCTCTCAAAGCACTTGATGATGACGGAAGTGAGTGCTACGGGGCGGTAGTCGTTTAGCTCAGTTACCTTAGCTTTCTTGGGAACAGGAACAATGGTGGCCCTCTTGAAGCATGTGGGAACAGCAGACTGGTATAGGGATTGATTGAATATGTCCGTAAACACACCGGCCAGCTGGTCTGCGCATGCTCTGAGGGCGCGGCTGCGGATGCCGTCTGGGCCTGCAGCCTTGCGAGGGTTAACACGTTTAAATGTCTTACTCACCTCGGCTGCAGTGAAGGAGAGACCGCATGTTTTCGTTGCAGGCCGTGTCAGTGGCACTGTATTGTCCTCAAAGCGGGCAAAAAAGTTATTTAGTCTGCATGGGAGCAAGACATCCTGGTCCGTGACTGGGCTGGGTTTCTTCTTGTAGTCCGTGATTGACTGTAGACCCTGCCACATGCCTCTTGTGTCTGAGCCATTGAATTGAGATTCCACTTTGTCTCTGTACTGACGCTTAGCTTGTTTAATAGCCTTGCGGAGGGAATAGCTGCACTGTTTGTATTCGGTCATGTTGCCAGACACCTTGCCCTGATTAAAAGCAGTGGTTCGTGCTTTCAGTTTCACGCGAATGCTGCCATCAATCCACGGTTTCTGGTTAGGGAATGTTTTTATCGTTGCTATGGGAACGACATCTTCAACACACGTTCTAATGAACTCGCACACCGAATCAGCGTATTCGTCAATATTTTTATCTGACGCAATACGAAACATGTCCCAGTCCACGTGATGGAAGCAGTCTTGGAGTGTGGAGTCAGCTTGGTCTGACCAGCGTTGGACAGACCTCAGTGTGGGGGCCTCTTGTTTGAGTTTCTGTCTGTAGGCAGGGATCAGCAAAATGGAGTCATGGTCAGCTTTTCCGAAAGGGGGGCGGGGCAGGGCCTTATATGCGTTGCGGAAGTTAGAGTAACAATGATCCAAAGTTTTACCACCCCTGGTTGCGCAATCGATATGCTGATAAAATTTAGGGAGTCTTGTTTTCAGATTAGCTTTGTTAAAATCCCCAGCTACAATGAATGCAGCCTCCGGATAAATGGTTTCCAGTTTGCAAAGAGTTAAATAAAGTTCGTCCAGAGCCATCGATGTGTCAGCTTGGGGGGGGGGGATATATACGGCTGTGATTATAATCGAAGAGAATTCTCTTGGAAGATAATGCGGTCTACATTTGATTGTGAGGAATTCTAAATCAGGTGAACAGAAGGATTTGAGTTCCTGTATGTTTCCTTCATCACACCATGTCTCGTTAGTCATGAGGCATACGCCCCCGCCACTCTTCTTACCAGAAAGATGTTTGTTTCTGTCGGCGCGATGCCTGGAGAAACCCGTTGGCTGCACTGCATCGGATAGCGTCTTCCCAGTGAGCCATGTTTCCGTGAAGCAGAGAACGTTGCAGTCACTGATGTCCCTCTGGAATGCCACCCTTGCTCGGATTTCGTCAACCTTGTTGTCAAGAGACTGGACATTGGAAAGAAGAATGCTGGGGAGTGGTGCGCGATGTGCCCGTGTCCTGAGTCTGACCAGAAGACCTCCTCGTTTCCCTCTTTTTCGGAGTCGTTTTCTTGGGTCGCTGCATGCGATCCATTCCGTTGTCCTGTTTGTAAGGCAGAACACAGGATCCGCGTCGCGGAAAACATATTCTTGGTCGTACTGATGGTGAGTTGACGCTGATCTTATATTCAGTAGTTCTTCTCGACTGTATGTAATGAAACCTAAGATGACCTGGGGTACTAATGTAAGAAATAACACGTAAAAAAAACAAAAAACTGCATAGTATCCTAGGAACGCGAAGCGAGGCGGCCATCTCTGTCGGCGCCGGAAGTCCGACAAGAACAGAGAGTTTCACAGAGTTTCAGTGTATAAAGATTTTCTGGTTTCTATGAGTTTCTGAGTCCGGACGATAACGATAAACCAAGGTATCACTGGTCACTGAAGAGCCCAAGGAATTTATCGCAGGAGGGGTGTTAAACTCCATTCTCCTGGCGGGGTTCCAACCTGGCCCCTCGTACCTAACCATTCCCAGCTTCCATGCAATTAGGTCACTGTTGTTGTAACGGAGAATGTGATCTCATAACTTCTCAATCATCTTCCTAACCTGATACAATAAAGGTAGGCCTATTTGAACCAATGTTATTACACTGTTTGGTTCATAAGACGTTTGTAGACTTTAATAATGTGTCATTATTGCACTGAGGTGCTCAATACCACACTGACATGCAAACCCGTCCCTCGATGACTCCCACTCAGCTCTCTCTCTCTCTGTATTTATTTACCTTTATTTAACTAGGCAAGTCAGTTAAGAACCAGTTCTTATTTACAATGACAGCCTAGGAACAGTGGGTTAACTGTCTGTTCAGGGGCAGAACGACAGATTTGTACCTTGTCAGCTTTGGGGATTTGAACTTGCAACCTTGCTGTTACTAGTCCAACGCCCTCTCTCTCTCTCTCTCTCTCTCTCTCTCTCTCTCTCTCTCTCTCTCTCTCTCTCTCTCTCTCTCTCTCTCTCTCTCTCTCTCTCTCTCTCTCTCTCTCTCTCTCTCTCTCTCTCTCTCTCTCTCATCTATCTCTCGTTCTGCTCTTTATCTATTTGATCTCCCTCTCTCTCTCTCCCTCTCTCTCATCTATCTCTCGCTCTGCTCTTTCTCTATCTCTATCTCTCTCTCTCTCTCTCTCTCTCTCTCTCTCTCTCTCTCTCTCTCTCTCTCTCTCTCTCTCTCTCTCTCTCTCTCTCTCTCTCTCTCTCTCTCTCTCTCTCTCTCTCTCTCTCCACCCTCTCTCTCACACACTCTCTGTCTATCTCCTTGCCCAATGCTGCAGGTTGAATCCATTGCCCCGATTTCCTGTCACATGATTGGAAATAGGATCCCTTGTGTGTGTGTGTGTGTGTGTGTGTGTGTGTGTGTGTGTGTGTGTGTGTGTGTGTGTGTGTGTGTGTGTGTGTGTGTGTGTGTGTGTGTGTGTGTGTGTGTGTGTGTGTGTGTGTGTGTGTGTGTGTGTGTGTGTGTGTGTGTGTGTGTGTGGTTAGACCTGCCTGCCTTGGAGTTCACTTCAGACTTCTATCGCGGACTTGGAACGACACCTCCACACAAAACGATTCGCCGCATCAGTCCGCATCAGGCAGCGTTCAGAGCAACAGTTCACCTGCGTACGAAGTTCCCGAACACTTTCCAGTCTCAGTACTCCTCGCACAGAACACGACCATAACCTACCCAAGACAAGTCCCACTCTCGTTCTCTCTCTCGCTCTCTCTCTTTCTCTCTCTCAATACTTGAGCGATGGATTCATTTTTGACAATCACGGCTGCCCTTCTACTTGTTGGTTCTTTATCTTCGACTGCTTCGAGACAATTCGACACTGGTAAGTTGATCGGAAACGTTTTTATGCTGTTGTTTCTTTTCCTTGTGTGTTTATTTATCCAACTCATCCGGTAGAAGCCTTTGAAAGTTAGGCTACTACAATGCGTACTTTGTTTGAGCCGCCAGAGAATGCCCTCGCAAGGCGCTCAATGGAAATATTGGGCTATTGATGTGAAATTCTTTTAAAATGAAATGTATGACTGAATTTGCGATGTGCATCATATACTGTAGCACAGCACAGAACACAGCAATTTTTATTTTCCTCTCTCGACCTGTCATTACTGTCATGTTTCGTAACCCCAATTTGTAAGTCGCTCTGGATAAGAGCGTCTGCTAAATGACTTAAATGTAAATGTAACCTACTGTAAATCGTAGCAGATGCAGAACGGCTGCTATCTGTCACAGGTTTAATTTTTAAATTAACAACGGGCCTAAATCCATTTTCTTATGAATAACGGCTATTGTTGATCGATGGCGCTTTCTTTTTGCCTACCACAGAAGTGTTCGTTCTTTGACATTATTATGTAATATATATGATTATATAAAGGCTGTACCTCAATTATATGCAATCATTATAATACAGTTGGCTAATGATGTAGTATTGTCCACGGCTGTGGATTGACAGGCAGCGGGCAGCAGTCAGTGTGTCGTTTATTTAATTCCTTATGAATTCATTCAGTTTGCTAGATTGTAATACAATGTGGACAACCCACAGTGAAACCCGGATTCCCCCCTTCCAGAACATGAATTTGAAGCCTTCCTTATTAATACATAGTCAGGTATCCAACATGCCAATTAATTTTTTTTATTCACGCAGAAACATCGAACATAACACTGCAGGGAAACTCTCTTCCCAGATTACACACATCATGGAACTGTAGCCTATTCCGTTTAAAAATAATTTGTTAGGAGTATAATTATTTAAATAATTTGATAATGACGACCACATGAACCAAACTTCTCTCATTATGTAATGTGTGTTGTGTTTAAACAGCAAATCCTCATGCTTTCCTTTAAAATATTTTTTTCTTAATTATACCATTATTCCAATGGGAGGTTTGGCCATCTGAGCTACGTGCGTAAGTGCTCCCATGTGTACCAACAATATGCATTAACAATGTATTTACAGCTATGGTATTCCCCCTTGTTAAGCTGTGATTGAGAGAAAACCCCTATCCACAGTACCTTCAGTATATGTAAACTGTAGGTTATCTATATACCCTCTGTATATACTGTAGATATCGGCATATAGATAATGGGTATCTAGACAATGGGTATCTAGATATTGGGTATATAGACAATGGGTATCTAGATATTGGGTATATAGACAATGGGTATCTAGATATGGTGCTTATAGATAATGGGTATCTAGACAATGGGTATCTAGATATTGGGTATATAGACAATGGGTATCTAGATATGGTGCTTATAGATAATGGGTATCTAGACAATGGGTATCGAGATATTGGGTATCTAGATGTGGTGTATCAAGATATTGGGTATGTTGATAATGTAAATCTAGATAATGGGTATCTAGGTATTGGGTATACAGTATATATAATGGGAATCTAGATATTGGGTATACAGTATATATAATGGGTATCTAGATATTGGGTGTACAGTATATATAATGGCTATCTAGATATTGGGTATACAGTATATATAATGGGAATCTAGATATTGGGTGTACAGTATATATAATGGGTATCTAGATATTGGGTGTACAGTATATATAATGGGTATCTAGATATTGGGTGTACAGTATATATAATGGCTATCTAGGTATTGGGTATACAGTATATATAATGGGTATCTAGATATTGGGTGTACAGTATATACAATGGCTATCTAGATATTGGGTGTACAGTATATATAATGAGTATCTAGATATCGGGTGTACAGTATATATAATGGCTATCTAGATATTGGGTATACAGTATATATAATGGGAATCTAGATATTGGGTGTACAGTATATATAATGGCTATCTAGATATTGGGTATACAGTATATATAATGGGAATCTAGATATTGGGTGTACAGTATATATAATGGCTATCTAGATATTGGGTATACAGTATATATAATGGGTATCTAGATATTGGGTGTACAGTATATATAATGGCTATCTAGATATTGGGTATACAGTATATATAATGGGAATCTAGATATTGGGTGTACAGTATATATAATGGCTATCTAGATATTGGGTATACAGTATATATAATGGGAATCTAGATATTGGCTATATTTAAAACATGTTGAACCTTTATTTAACTAGGCAAGTCAATTAAGAAAAAATCTTATTTCCAATGATGGCCTAGGAACAGTGGGTTAACTGCCTTGTTCATAGAAAAATGACAGATTTTTACCTTGTCAGCTCAGGGATTCAATCTTGCAACCATTCGGTTACAAGTCCAACGCTCTAACCACTAGGCTACCTTCCACCCCGTCATGCCATTCATCCACCACCAACACCTCATGTTTCAGCAAGATGTTGCAATTCCTGGACAATAAAAATGTCCCAGTTCTGCCATGGCCTGCGTACTCATTAGACATGTCACCCATTGAGCACGTTTGGGATGCTCTGGAACAAAGTGTACGACAGCGTGTTCCAGTTCCCACCAATATCCAGCAACTTCACACAGCCATTGAAGAGGAGAGGGACAACATTCCACAGGCTACAATCAACAGCCTGATCAACTCTATGCGAAGGAGATGAGTTGCGCTGCTTGACGCAAATAGTGGTCACACCAGACACTGACTGGTTTTCTGATCCACGCCCCCACCTTTTTTTTAAAGGTATCTGTGACCAACAGATGCATATCTGTATTCCCAGTCATGTGAAATCCATAGATTAGGACCTAATTAATTTTATTCAATTGATTGATTTCCTTATTTGAAATGTAACTCAGTAAAACCTTTGACATTTTTGCATGTTGCGTTTTATATTTCTGTTTCATTATATATACTATGTACTTATACCTGCAGGCCAAATGTGTGCCAGGTGTTGAAGGGAAATAGATACCTGAGGCTTAAACACTCCTCCTCGTCACCATGGATGGATCCCAAATGGCACCCTATTCCCTTCGCAGTGCACTACAGTACATAGGGCCCTGGTCAAAATAGTGCACTACAGTACATAGGGCCCTGGTCAAAAGTAGTGCACTACAGTACATAGGGCCCTGGTCAAAAGTAGTGCACTACAGTACATAGGGCCCTGGTCAAAAGTAGTGCACTACAGTACATAGGGCCCTGGTCAAAAGTAGTGCACTATGAATGGAAAAGGGTGCCATTTTGAAGACACACACTGTTTCACTGAGCTGAGTGTGTCTCTGAGTGCTTTAGAAATGGGCTCAGCCGCTTGGAATCCCACATACCATTCTCCTCTCCAAACAACCAAGGGCCCAGCGCAGAGAGATGGAAAGAGCGAGCGTTTGCCTGGCTGCCGCCGAAGCACTTGACACCACGTACACTCAAATGGAAGTCGTTTCATGTGAAAGCGGTCACAGTGAAGGTGTAATTGAGTTTGTGCTGAAAGCCTGGTAATGTTTGCGTTCGCGGGGTGTGTGTGTGTGTGTCGGGCCCTGTGTAAAAGCAGGAGCGGGTTAAGCTGCAGTGAATGATTCTGTTGTTGGCGTTGGTGTTCGGGGGATTTGTGATGTTCTTAACATTTTGGAGATTTGTGGCCCGCAGCGCTGCTCTGGATAGGTGTCCTCTTGACTAACTGCCTAGTGCTTAACATACGAACACAACACATCCTCTTCTCAAATCAAACTGGAGAGGTTGACTGGCAGTATTAAATACACACAGTTTAACATATTATTGACATCTCCTTATACATATTTCTATTCTATTTTCTTCTATTCTATTACATTCTTATTTTATTTATATTTTAGTGTATTCTGTCTTTCTCAAAATGGTGCAAGGTTGGGGAATACATAATTGTACTATAGAAGTACTATTATAGTAATACTACAGTAATTATAGTAGAACTATATTGTAGTAGTCTATAGGGAGGCATCACTTTCTGTGCTGGCAGGGGGGAATGCATCTGCTGTTAACGAGTTGTGAAAAACGCTGTTGTCTTCTCCTGAGAATCAGCCTCATCTTTTTCCAATTGCATTAGTGAAAACATTTGCATAAAAAGCAAGTAGATTGCGAGCGGATTGGTTTTCAGGCAGCAGTCTGATTCTGATGAGGGCTGTGACATTTAGAAAGAGGATAAATGGAAGAACGGGTGGTTGAATATCTGATGAAAAAGAGCAGGCAGCAGTAGACCTGTCAGAAATACATCCTGGTGATGTGGATGACACGTATCTGGAGCAACATTTTATTGCGTTTGGAAATGATTGAACAGAAGTTAGTGTTTGGTTGGCTATTATTCATCTTGCTCTGTGGGTTTGCCAAGAAATCTTTAGTGATATTGACAAACGCATGATCTACATTTAAGTAATTAGGGTTAAATGCCATGCTCAAAGGCACATCAACTTTTGTTCCCTTCTCCTAGTCGGCTTGGGGGATTCGATCCAGCGACCTGTCAGTTGCTGGCCCAACACGCTTAACCACTAGGCTACCTGCCGCCCTACCTACTCATCATAACTACACCAGTCCAGACCTCATCATAACTACACCAGTCCAGACCTCATCATAACTACACCAGTCCAGACCTCATCATAACTACACCAGTCCAGACCCCATCATAACTACACCAGTCCAGACCTCATTATAACTACACCAGTCCAGACCTGATCATAACTACACCAGTCCAGACCCCATCATAACTACACCAGTCCAGACCTCATCATAACTACACCAGTCCAGACCTCATCATAACTACACCAGTCCAGACCCCATCATTACTACACCAGTCCAGACCTCATCATAACTACACCAGTCCAGACCTCATTATACCTAAACCAGTCTAGACCTCATCATACCTAAACCAGTCTAGACCTCATCATACCTAAACCAGTCTAGACCTCATCATACCTAAACCAGTCTAGACCTCATCATACCTAAACCACCAGTCCAGACCTCATCATACCTACACCAGTCCAGACCCCATCATAACTACACCAGTCCAGACCCCATCATTACTACACCAGTCCAGACCTCATCATAACTACATCAGTCCAGACCCCATCATTACTACACCAGTCCAGACCTCATCATACCTAAACCAGTCCAGACCTCATCATAACTACACCAGTCCAGACCTCATCATAACTACACCAGTCCAGACCTCATCATAACTACACCAGTCCAGACCCCATCATTACTACACCAGTCCAGACCTCATCATTACTACACCAGTCCAGACCTCATCATAACTACACCAGTCCAGACCCCATCATTACTACACCAGTCCAGACCTCATCATTACTACACCAGTCCAGACCTCATCATTACTACACCAGTCCAGACCTCATCATTACTACACCAGTCCAGACATCATCATTACTACACCAGTCCAGACCCAATCATAACTACACCAGTCCAGACCCCATCATTACTACACCAGTCCAGACCTCATCATTACTACACCAGTCCAGACCTCATCATAACTACACCAGTCCAGACCCCATCATTACTACACCAGTCCAGACCCAATCATAACTACACCAGTCCAGACCTCATCATTACTACACCAGTCCAGACCCAATCATAACTACACCAGTCCAGACCCCATCATTACTACACCAGTCCAGACCTCATCATTACTACACCAGTCCAGACCTCATCATAACTACACCAGTCCAGACCCCATCATTACTACACCAGTCCAGACCTCATCATTACTACACCAGTCCAGACCTCATCATAACTACACCAGTCCAGACCCCATCATTACTACACCAGTCCAGACCTCATCATTACTACACCAGTCCAGACCTCATCATTACTACACCAGTCCAGACCTCATCATTACTACACCAGTCCAGACCTCATCATTACTACACCAGTCCAGACCTCATCATAACTACACCAGTCCAGACCCCATCATTACTACACCAGTCCAGACCTCATCATTACTACACCAGTCCAGACCTCATCATTACTACACCAGTCCAGACCTCATCATTACTACACCAGTCCAGACCTCATCATTACTACACCAGTCCAGACCTCATCATTACTACACCAGTCCAGACCCAATCATAACTACACCAGTCCAGACCTCATCATAACTACACCAGTCCAGACCTCATCATAACTACACCAGTCCAGACCTCATCATAACTACACCAGTCCAGACCTCATCATAACTACACCAGTCCAGACCTCATCATTACTACACCAGTCCAGACCCAATCATAACTACACCAGTCCAGACCTCATCATAACTACACCAGTCCAGACCTGATCATTACTACACCAGTCCAGACCCAATCATAACTACACCAGTCCAGACCTCATCATAACTACACCAGTCCAGACCCAATCATACATAAACCAGGAGTGTTTGGTGTGTTCTCGTCTTCTCAGAGAGAGCACTGAGGTTTCATGTCAACTGATCTGATGTGCTGCATATGAAGCACTAGCCTGATCCTCTGACATAAGCTCAGTTTAGATAAAAAGCACATCAAATAGTGGAATTTGGACCAGTGTTAGTAAGTATGGGGTGTGTGCAGTGTGTATGCTTGTGCTCCTTTGTATATGCGTATGCGTATGCGTGTGTGTGTGTGTTCATGAATGTGTACCCTTTTCTATCTGTGCTTATTGAAGGCTATTCAGAAATAACTGTAGGCAGCTACCAACCGGTAGATTCTTTCTTCCCCATAATGACTTTGGGCCAGTGGGCCGGTGCAGAGTGGTGAAGAGAAGGAGGAGAGTGTTTAGAAATGGATTCCCTTGCCAGTCCAGACTGACTCTGCTGAGTCCAGGTTTCATTGACTGAAAGCTCCTGTATCTGGCTTCCTCACTGCTCTCTCCTGCTCTGATTATATCATATCTGGCTGCTGTTTCTCATGTGTATAAAGAATGGTCCACCACCCAAAGAACATCCAGACAACATGACACACCTGTGGGAAGTATTGGAGTCACCATCCCTGTGGAACGCTTTCGAAACACCTTGTAGAGTCCATGCCCAAACTAATTTAGCCTGTTCTGAGGGCAAAAAGGGGAGGGATACAAGTCAATATTCCTAATGTTTTTGAACACTCTGTGTGTTTTGATCGCTAACACATTTCTAAGCCTGCATGAGGATTTGATAAAAGTCTCATGAAAGGTAAGCGCTCGGCTCTGTTTATTGTGCAGACTGCACACACTTCATCAGTCTCTCATTCACTATTTGACAAGCGCTTGATAATATTCTCACCCATCAGACTATTGTCCATTTAATCTGGTCTTTACATACAGACTATTAGAATGGCCCACAAATTAAAAAAAACATATCATCCATAGCACTTGAACAGAGGTTATGTGCAGTTCAATTTTTTGATATGCCAGTTAGACTGTACCATTTGTAAAGCAGATTAATGTGCTTCATTTTAAGACTATAGTAGCACAAGAAAGCTAGGATCCTCTTTTAAATAGTGACCTGTCAAAACTCTGTTTTCACACGCGATTCATTGGTCAATTACTGGGCTTATAAGAGTACTTCCGGGTTCCCGAGTGGCGCGGCGCTCTAAGGCACTGTATGTCAGTGCTAGAGGCATCACTACAGACCCTGGTTTGATCCCAGACTGCATCACAACCACCATGATTGGGAGTCCCACAGGGCAGTGCACAATTGTCTGGGGTAGGCTGACATTGTAATATAAAAATAGAGGCCATCAAACCCTCTCTTCTGCAAGCATCCCATTTAACTATGTTTGGAAACGCCCAGCCCCTCACATATCCCTGGGTCTGTCTGTAGTTAAGCATCTCTCTCCTCACCTGCTAACTCCTACTCATGCATCATAGGTTCTGACTGAGTCTTTGTACGCCTGACTGACTGTTTGAGGAGAATGTGGATGGAGATGAGACTGGATGCATCCCAAATTAGATGTATGCATCCCACATGATTTCCTATGTAGTACACTACTTTTGACTAGAGCCCATAGGAAATATGATGCCATTTGGGACACAATGTTATTGAGGGTGGAGGGGCTGGGTCCTCCTTGAGGATAATGACAGACTGCAGGAGGATGGAGGGATGGCGGGATGAAAGGATGGAGATGGAGTGGGGGATGGAAACAGGCGTGGGGGTTTAGGGTAAACTTCAGTGTTGGTGGAATGTGTGTGTGTGTGTATCCCATCTCTCTCAGCACAGGGACTGTCAGGGGGTTCTGGGCGGTGGCCCTTGTGGTCCTTTTTTCCGGTCCTCCCCCTCTAAACTCTTCCCCATATAGGCTTCTGTTCAGCACACACTGGCGAACCACTGAATGTATGGGTAGTGGTGTGCTTTAGTGTGTGTGTGTGTGTGCAGCTTTCTCTCTCTCTCTCGCTCTCTGTCCCCTCTCCTCCCTTCCCCTCCTCTCTCTTTCCTCTCCTTGCTTCCTCTGATCTCCTCCCGTCTCTCCTCCCTCCCCTCCCCTCCCCTCCCCTCCCTCCCCTCCCCTCCCCTCCCCTCCCCTCCCCTCCCCTCCCCTCCCCCCCTCCCCTCCCCTCCCCTCCCCTCCCCTCCCCTCTCTCTCTCCTCCCTTCCCTTCCGTTCCATTCCCCTCCCATCTCTCTCTCCTCTCCTCTCCTCTCCTCTCCTCTCCTCTCCTCTCCTCTCCTCTCCTCTCCTCTCCTCTCCTCTCTCTCCTCTCCTCTCCTCTCCTCTCCCCTCCTCTCCTCTCCTCTTCTCCCTCCCCCTCCTCTCTCTTTCCTTTCCTTGCTTCCTCTGATCTCCTCCCCTCTCCTTTCTTCTCCTCCTTTCTCTCCCCTCTCCCCCTCTCTCCTCTCTTCTCCTCCTCTCCTTCCCTTCTCCTCTCCTCTCCTCTCCTCTCCTCTCCTCTCCTCTCCTCTCCTCTCCTCTCCTCTCCTCTCCTCTCTCTTTCCTTTCCTTGCTTCCTCTGATCTCCTCCCCTCTCCTTTCTTCTCCTCCTTTCTCCCCTCTCCCCTCCTCTCTCTCTTCTCCTCTCCTCTCCTCTCCTCTCCTCTCCTCTCCTCTCCTCTCCTCTCCTCTCCTCTCCTCTCCTCTCCTCTCCTTCCCTTCCCTTCCCTTCCCTTCCATTCCCTTCCCTTCTCCTCTCCTCTCGTCTCCTCTCCTCTTCTCCCTCCCCCTCCTCTCTCTTTCCTTTCCTTGCTTCCTCTGATCTCCTCCCCTCTCCTTTCTTCTCCTCCTTTCTCTCCCCTCTCCCCCTCTCTCTCCTCTCTTCTCCCCTTCCCTTCCCTTCCCTTCCCTTTCCTTTCTTTTCTTTTCCATTCCCTTCCCTTCTCCTCTCTCCTCTCCTCTCCTCTCCTCTCCTCTCCTCTCCTCTCCTCTCCTCTCCTCTCCTCTCCTCTTCTCCCTCCCCCTCCTCTCTCTTTCCTTTCCTTGCTTCCTCTGATCTCTTCCCCCTCCTTTCTTCTCCTCCTTTCTCTCCCCTCTCCCCCCTCTCTCTCTCTCTTCTCCTTCTCCTTCCCTTCCCTTCCCTTCCCTTCCCTTCCCTTCCCTTCCCTTCCCTTCCCTTCCCTTCCCTTCCCTTCCTCCTCTCCCTCTCCTCTCCTCTCCTCTCCTCTCCTCTCCTCTCCTCTCCTCTCCTCTCCTCTCCTTTCTTTCTCTTATCCTCCATTCCCCTCTTCTCTATCTCCTCCCTCCCTCCCTTCCTTCCTCTCCTCTACTCTCATCTGCCATGTATAATAAGTCCAATACCATGGCCTTGTTGTTAACCTCAACAGGGAAACACAACTAACACCCATATGGTTGCAGGGCACTCTTCCCTTGCTGGCACCACACAGTGAGAGAGTGGGCTGGGCATTAGCGGTTTAGTTATGTTCTGTGTCCCAAATGGCACCCTAGTCCCTATGGGCCCTGTTCAAAAGTAGGGCACTATATAGGGGATAGTGTGCCACTTGAGACGCAGACCTGGGGTCTGTTAGGGTCTGCTAGCTATGTTAGCCTTTTATCTTCTGCATTACAAAAAGGGGAACCAGGCCTGCAGTGCTGTTAGCAATGCTAACAGTGTGTTTGCATGAATAGAGACAGAAGGATTGGGGCTTGGGGAGGTTTTGTTAGGACTTATGCGAGTGTAAAAGGGGGACGAGAGAGAGAGAAAGAGAGACAGGGGAGCTGGAGAGACACAGAAACAGAGAGAAAGAGAGAGAGACATGAGGAGAAAGCGAGATGAGCAGGGAGAGTGAGAGCAAGACAGAGATGGAGAGAGACAGACAGAGAGAGTATTTCCCCACTTAGCCTACACCCCCAGTACTCCACTTTGGTCTGTGTCATGTGGCTTTGTGACCGGCCGCTGACCTAGCAGCTACTTCCTGTTGACTCCTGGATGGTGCTCTGCAGAGGTCAAGTTACGGCCGACGCCCTGGGACAGGCTGCCATGGCAACCGCAGAGCCAGAGATGGAGTGACAGACGGAGCCCATTATTACCGAGCCTGAAAAGCCAATTTATGCTTACTACTGATAGACAATAGTCAAGCTGTAGCTGAAGCTGATTGACCATGCAGAGCCTTTGAGCCTAGCCTACTGTAGTCTAGCTGGTGCTGAAGCTGTGATTGTCATGTTCCTGATAAGGAGCTCTCTTTCTGTCTCACCTCCTTTCCCTTTCTCAGTTTCTCTCTTTCCCAATTAATATTACCCTCCCTCCCTCCCTCCCTCCCTCCCTCCCTCCCTCCCTCCCTCCCTCCCTCCCTCCCTCCCTCCCTCCCTCCCTCCCTCCCTCCCTCCCTCCCTCCCTCCCTCCCTCCCTCCACCCTATGATGCAAAGCAGCTCTGTCCTTCTGTCATCTTGTCCCCTGTTCTCCTGTCCCCCTGTCCTCTTGTCCCCTGTCCTCTTGTCCCCCGTCCTCCTGTCCCCCTGTCTTCCTTGTCTCTTGTCCCCCTGTCCTCCTGTCCCACTGTCCCCCTGTCCCCCTGTCCCCCTGTCCTCTTATCCCCCTGTACTCCTGTCCTCTTGTCCCTCTGTCCCCCTGTCCTCTTGTCCCCCTGTCCTCCTGTCCCCCTGTCCTCTTGTCCCCCTGTCCTCTTGTCCCCCTGTCCTCTTGTCCCCCTGTCTTCTTGTCCCCCAGTCCTCTTGTTCCTCTGTGTCCCTCTCCTGTGTCAGAAAGTCAAGAGATGCTGTATCTCTTTCTCCCTACATCTTTCTCTCTCTCTCTCTCTCCCTCTCTTCCTACCTACCCCTCTCTCTCTCTCTCTCTCTCTCCCTCTCTCTCTCTCTTTCTCTCTCTCTCTCTCTTTCTCTCCCTCTTTCTCTCTCTCTCTCCATACCTCTTTCTCTCTCTCTCCCTAGCTCTTTTTCTCTCTCTCCTTCCCTCTTTCTCTCTCTCTCTCCCTAGCTCTCTCTCTCTCCCTAGCTCTCTCTCTCTCTCCCTATCTCTCTCTCTCTCTCTCTCTCTCTCTCTCTCTCTCTCTCTCTCTCTCTCTCTCTCTCTCTCTCTCCCTAGCTTTCTCTCTCTCCCTAGCTCTCTCTCTCTCTCTCTCTCCCTAGCTCTCTCTCTCTCCCTCCTGTCCAGTCTCAGAGAGTTACATTCACAGACTGTAGGAAGATGCAAAGTGAGCAGCTCCTCTCTCTCTCTCTCTCCCTAGCTCTCTCTCTCTCTCTTTCTCTCTCTCCCTAGCTCTCTCTCTCTCCCTAGCTCTCTCTCTCACTCTCCCTAGCTCTCTCTCTCACTCTCCCTAGCTCTCTCTCTCTCCCTCCTGTCCAGTCTCAGAGAGTTACATTCACAGACTGTAGGAAGATGCAAAGTGAGCAGCTCCTCTCTCTCTCTCTCTCCCTAGCTCTCACTCTCTCTCTTTCTCTCTCTCCCTAGCTCTCTCTCTCTCTCCCTAGCTCTCTCTCTCTCCCTCCTGTCCAGTCTCAGAGAGTTACATTCACAGACTGTAGGAAAATGCAAAGTGAGCAGCTCCTCTCTCTCTCTCCCTAGCTCTCTCTCTCTCTCTCTCCCTAGCTCTCTCTCTCTCTCCCTAGCTCTCTCTCTCTCTCTCCCTAGCTCTCTCTCTCTCTCTCCCTAGCTCTCTCTCTCTCCCTCCTGTTCAGTCTCAGAGAGTTACATTCACAGACTGTAGGAAGATGCAAAGTGAGCAGCTCCTCTCTCTCTCTCTCTCTCTCTCCCTAGCTCTCTCTCTCTCTCCCTAGCTCTCTCTCTCTCCCTCATGTCCAGTCTCAGAGAGTTACATTCACAGACTGTAGGAAGATGCAAAGTGAGCAGCTCCTCTCTCTCTCTCTCTGTGCCACTGGAGGGTGAAGTGATTGGACATGACAGATGTGATAGTTATGTAAAGCGTGTTGTGAGAAGAGAGAATAGAAAAGGTGGTGTCAGGTTCGGTGTGTCAGTCAGTTAGTCCGGCCTGATCCGACAAGGCAGCTCTCATCTCCTCTTCTCTTCTCTTCTCCTCTGGTAGACAACATAGAATTAAGCTGTCAAGCATCTGCCCGTTTCAACACTGTGTGTGTGTGTGGGTGTGGGTGTGGGTGTGTGCGTGTGCGTGTGCGTGTGCGTGTGCGTGTGTGTGTGTGTCCAAGACTGGAGGACATAAACAATGTTTAGATAGTGATGGTGTAGGGCTGTGGCGGTCATGAAATGTTGTCAGCCGGTGATTGTCAAGCAAATAACAGACACTCTCGGTAATTGACCGCTAATTAACATTAAAACATTCAGCATCCTCTGGTGTCAACACATTTTTTTCATGTTTTATTTTATTTTAATTTAACCTTTATTTAACTAGGCAAGTCAGTTAAGAACAAATTCTTATTTTACAATGACGGCCTACCACGGTCGAAGTCGGACGACCCTGACCCACTTGTGCGCCGGATGTGAAACATAGCCTTCAAGCCACTGATGCAGACCTTTGGAACATCTACATTTTAAAAAGTCTAATAAATCTATGTAATATAGCCTACATCATACATAAATCCATTATTTATTTTCGAGAGGTCTAAAGAAACATGAAATGAAGATAATGTGGTCTACTTCAGAAGAACAATAGCCTGATCAACTCTATGCGAAGGAGATGTGACGCAAATGAATAGGCCAACAAGATGAATAGGCCAACAAGATGAATAGGCCAACAAGATGGATAGGCCAACAAGATGAATAGGCCAACAAGATGAATAGGCCAACAAGATGAATAGACCAACAAGATGGATAGGCCAACAAGATGAATAGGCCAACAAGATGAATAGGCCAACAAGATGGATAGGCCAACAAGATGAATAGGCCAACAAGATGAATAGGCCAACAAGATGAATAGGCCAACAAGATGAATAGGCCAACAAGATGAATAGGCCAACAAGATGAATAGGCCAACAAGATGAATAGGTCAACAAGATGAATAGGCCAACAAGATGAATAGGCCAACAAGATGAATAGGTCAACAAGATGAATAGGTCAACAAGATGAATAGACCAACAAGATGAATAGGTTAACAAGATGAATAGACCAACAAGATGAATAGGTTAACAAGATGAATAGGTCACCAAGATGAATAGGCCAACAAGATGAATAGGTTAACAAGATGAATAGGTCACCAAGATGAATAGGCCAACAAGATGAATAGGTTAACAAGATGAATAGGTCACCAAGATGAATAGGTCAACAAGATGAATAGGTCACCAAGATGAATAGGCCAACAAGATGTATATATGTATATATGCCATTTAGCAGACGCTTTTATCCAAAGCGACTTACAGTCATGTGTGCATACATTCTACGTATGGGTGGTCCCGGGAATCGAACCCACTACCCTGGCGTTACAAGCGCCATGCTCTACCAACTGAGCTACAGATGAATAGGCCATGGGATCCCATAGAGCCGCCGGTGTTTTCTGATAATTCTATCAACTCCTACAACAAACAATTGTTTTTGACTCTCAGAATGAAATTGAATTTATCTGAAGGGAAATATGTTTAATGTGCCTAAGCTTTTAGATTCATATAATAAGTTTAAATCAAAATTGATTGTTATCTGCTGTTGTTATGAAGAGAACAGACAGCTCTCTTCTAATAGTTCTCTGTTAGTATGTATGGTGGGGTACTCAATTACTATTTGAGAATGTGCGGTCACACATTAGTGTGTGGTCCGGGTGGATATCGTCATTAATCGGCGTAGTAACAAATCCTCACCTCACAACCCTGCGACGCCAAACTGTTCAAACTGTTCACAACCCTTTTGTTGTCAGAGAGAAAATGTTGCCGTTTTAAAGGTGATTCTACACATTTTACCATGTCTCATGTGCTTTCATATGATACCCGGAGTGGATGCCCGACTGAGTTTAGATTTGATTGGTCTGTATTGACCCCCGTTCTGTTCCGTTTCAGCTTGTTGAGTATTGTATTCTAATTGATCCTCGTGAGTATTTTTTATTTTTTTTACACGGTAGAAAGTTAATGTTATGTCAGACACTGGTTTTATTTTCCTGATAAAACCCCCAAAACCAATTGCTTGTTTTGCTTGCTTCCCCTTTTAGGAAATGCTTACTAAAGGCTTCATATAGTTGTTATTTAAGGTAAAATGACCTGTTTTCTTTCATCTCTGGTGTAAACACATGACATGGTTCAAACATCATAAACCACTAGAGATTTGGAGGGGATTCAAAATAATCACAGGACCACTACCGAATCCCCAACCATGTGTTTTGGCGGCATCACATATACAGTGGGGCAAAAAATGTATTTAGTCAGCCACCAATTGTGCAAGTTCTCCCACTTAAAAAGATGAAAGAGGCCTGTAATTGTCATCATAGGTACACTTCAACTATGACGGACAAAATGAGAAAAGCAAATTCAGAAAATCACATTGTAGGATTTTTTATGAATTTATTTGCAAATTATGGTGGAAAATAAGTATTTGGCCAACAACAAAAGTTTATCTCAATACTTTGTTATATACCCTTTGTTGGCAATGACAGAGGTCAAACGTTTTCTGTAAGTCTTCACAAGGTTTTCACACACTGTTGCTGGTATTTTGGCCCATTCCTCCATGCAGATCTCCTCTAGAGCCGTGATGTTTTGGGACTGTTGCTGGGCAACACGGACTTTCAACTCCCTCCAAAGATTTTCTATGGGGTTGAGATCTGGACTCTGGCTAGGCCACTCCAGGACCTTGAAATGCTTCTTACGAAGTCACTACTTCGTTGCCCGGGCGGTGTGTTTGGGATCATTGTCATGCTGAAATGGCCCCATTCATTCTTTCCTTTACACGGATCAGTCGTCCTGGTCCCTTTGCAGAAAAACAGCCCCAAAGCATGATGTTTCCACCCTCATGCTTCACAGTAGGTATGGTGTTCTTTGGATGAAACTCAGCATTCTTTGTCCTCCAAACACGACGAGTTGAGTTTTTACCAAAAAGTTCTATTTTGGTTTCATCTGACCATATGACATTCTCCCAATCTTCTTCTGGATCATCCAAATGATCTCTAGCAAACTTCAGACGGGCCTGGACATGTACTGGCTTAAGCAGGGGGACACGTCTGGCACTGCAGGATTTGAGTCCCTGGCGGCGTAGTGTGTTACTGATGGTAGGCTTTGTTACTTTGGTCCCAGCTCTCTGTGATCATTTTGACCCCACGGGGTGAGATCTTGCATGGAGCCCCAGATCGAGGGAGATTATCAGTGGTCTTGTATGTCTTCCATTTCCTAATAATTGCTCCCACAGTTGATTTCTTCAAACCAAGCTGCTTGCCTATTGCAGATACAGGCTTCCCAGCCTGGTGCAGGTCTACAATTTTGTTTCTGGTGTCCTTTGACAGCTCTTTGGTCTTGGCCATAGTGGAGTTTGGAGTGTGACTGTTTGAGGTTGTGGACAGGTGTCTTTTATACTGATAACAAGTTCAAACAGGTGCCATTAATACAGGTAACGAGTGGAGGACAGAGGAGCATCTTAAAGAAGAAGTTACAGGTCTGCGAGAGCCAGAAATCTTGGTTGTTTGTAGATGACCAAATACTTATTTTCCATAGTTGAAGTGTACCTATGATGAAAATCACAGGCCTCTCTCATCTTTTTAAGTGGGAGAACTTGCACAATTGGTGGCTGACTAAATACTTTTTTGCCCCACTAAAGCTCCAGGTTTGTAACCAATAACATCATGTCAGGATATAGAATTCTTAATGTGTGGGACTGGACATTATCTTTTTAAAAGTTTTTTTAAACAAGGGTTGTGTTTGGTCCTCAGCCTCTGGCCACTGAGGTCTCCTGTTTGCGTCCTAAATGGCACCCTATTCTCTATATAGTGCACTACTTTTGACCAGGGCTCATAGGACATTGGTCAAAAGTAGTGCACTATGTAGGGAATAGGGTGCTATTTGGGATGCTCAGCTCAGCTCTCTGTTCCAGCCCTGCTCCAGAGAAAGGACAGGCTCAGCCTCTCTAAATACACATCGTACACACACACACACACACACACACACACACACACACACACACACACACACACACACACACACACACACACACACACACACACACACACACACACACACACACACACACACACACACACACACACACACACACACACACACACACACACACACCAAAGGAAGTCACCGTCTCTCTAAATAAATAGAGAGTTACTTCCCTGCAGTAGCAGCATGGGCGTGGCTTGATAGAGGCCCAGCAGGCATTTTGGGGTCGAAAAAGCCAATTGTCGCCTTTCCCCTCCTGCAGTTGCAGGAAACACCCACTGACAGGACAAGTGGACAGTAGGGATAATAGTGGACTGGACCAGACTTGGGAGTTAACAAGACAAGGAGTGGACAGCTAGACAGCATAGGGAGTGACATAAATGAGTGGGCAGGACTGGGGAGTGTACAAGGCAAGTAGTGGATAGCTAGACAGCATAGGGAGTGACATAAATGAGTGGGTAGGACTGGGGAGTGTACAAGGCAAGTAGTGGACATACAGGGAGTTGACAAGGCAAGGAGTGGACAGCATAGGGAGTAAGAGGGCAGAACTGGGGAGTGTACAAGGCAAGGAGGAATGGACAGTACAAGTTAGACAGCAGAGCGCATGGGCATAGCTAAGTGGGCAGGACTGGGGTGTTACTGTTAACAAGGCAAGGCGTGGAGAGGACAGAGCGCTAAACAGAGACATGAGCAAGGGAAGGTGTTAACTTTGACTTAGCTAAGTGCCCCGGACAAAGTTAAGTGGATTGTGGGAGGTGGGGGGAGCACTGCAAAGATAAGGTTATGACAACTAGGGTTGGCAGTATGCAGATGTTCATTTTGTTATTCCGTTCTTTTCTCATTTATGTTATTACGCTATTACCCCCGCAAAAAAAGCCCATTGGGCATCTATTACCAGAATGCAAAGATAATGTTTTGACGCATGCTTTTCTGAAGGAAGAACAGCACTGGCTATGGACCATCATGTGTACACTCTGTGTCTGTGTGGAGTCTGGAGTCGCTAGGGCGACGGGGCCTGCCTTCTCAGCTTGGAGAAGTAGGGGGAGGAGCAGAAGGGTCGAGAACAGAGAGAAGAAAATCAAGATAACTCATCCAAAGGGCTTTGAGTTCTCAAACACAGCAGATAGGTAACACAATGTGATGTCCTGTTGTCTTATGAATTCAGCCACTTACTTAGATAACTAGCAAGTTAAACTTAAACATTTAGTCAAATGGCTACCCAGACTATTTGCGTCCCCCCCCCCTCTCCACATCTTTACACCACTACTGCTGCTCTTTAACTACTTGTTATTTTTTATTTATTTTTTTCAACTGTATTGTTGGTTCGGGGCTTGTAAGTAAGCATTGCACTGTAAGGTCTACAGCTGTTGTATTCGGCGCATGTGCCAAATACAATTTGATTTGATGAGTAGCTACTTTTTTTCAGTTACTTTTCCCAGTGTAGCCAGCCTACTTTTCTCTGGTAAAATGGAAGATGAACCTTATCCAAAACATTAGGAAATGTAGCTGGCTACATTTTTGATATGATAAATAAACATTAGAAGTACGATGGTCTTGCCTCGTTTTTTTGCAAAAAATACATTGCTTTTTCATTGTGCGCTCATTTACTTGTGTTGCTGCCAGCCAAAAAGCATTTATGTTGTCGTCTGAGGAAAATGAAGCTATTTTCTGCCGAAATGTGTTGCACTAATGTGTTTTCTGTGATGGAAAACTATAGTTGCACGTCTCTGATCACTGTTGACTTTCAATATAAAACACGACTCCTGTCAATACACAACTGGACTCACCTGCTCCTGCTTTCTCCTGTTGTGCTGTTTACAAACAAACATGTGACTTGCTCAACTGTTCTGGGGAACTACGGAAAGCTTTATAATGTACAATTATGTGACATGTGACATGAAGAACACTTTCTGAACACAATTATCTCCTAACACAAGTTGACTGCAGATATTTACATTAAAAGTAGATACAAATATTAAAATGTATTGCAAAACTTCAAAGTAATTGTTTCAACAGAATTGAGGGTATTGAAAAACCATCCCGTGGCTTTTTCCAAATACCCCGGTATATGGTATATATGGTATATATGGTATACCGCTCCAGAGTGATTACAACCTATATCTACTGAATCAAAGTTCTACAGTAGTGTGCAACTGCAGCCCCCAATTCGGGGTGTTCCTGCGTGTGGGCTTTCCTGCGTGTGGGCTTTCCTGCGTGTGGGCGTTCCTGCATGTGGGCGTTCTTGCATGTGGTCATTCCTGTATGTGGTCATTCCTGTATGTGGGCATTCCTGCATGTGGTTATTCCTGCATGTGGTTATTCCTGTATGTGGTCATTCCTGTATGTTGGCGTTCCTGCATGTGGTTATTCCTGTATGTGGGCGTTCCTGCATGTTGGCGTTCCTGCTGTGTATCTGAGAAAACCGTGCCCGACAGATGGGGGAGAAAGACACTGTCTACTGGTTGCCTCTGCTTCCCGCTAGCACAGCAGGGGTCGGCACCGTGTGCTAGCTAACTAGCCTCCCGCCTGCTGTGTACCAGACTAGCTGGCTAAGGTAGCAAACAGTGTCCTTCGCTCCCACCTACCGAACACAAGCCCTCACTGTCGTTAACAGAACTGGGGGAAGACAGTGCCCGACGGGCGAGGAGGAAGGATATTGTCTACCGGTGTAGGTTTACTAGCTACCGTTGTTGCCCCCGCCCATTCTTCTGTGGGGTTTATCGGTGGCTGGCATCCTACATTATTGTGCATTCATTTCACCTACTATATTGGAGTGCCCCTGCCTCCCGCCTGTCCTAGCTGTCCTATAACCATAAACTGGGGTTCCTGCAGATGCAGGAATGCCCACATGCAGGAACATCTCGAATTGCAGGCCACAATTGCACCCTTCTCAAATTATGTGTGAACAGACACAATCATTTATGTATGTTATTAAACCTTAGAGACCCTAAGGGACATCTTGGTTCCTGGACCTCTGTTTTACGACCCAGGTCTTACCCCTGTAAGTTGTTTAGGCATTGAGCCAATGCTATCCCATTGCAAGGCATTGAAGCTCTTTGAAAGTGGCTGAAACTGAATGGCTTGAAACCTGAGCTGAAAGGACAAGAGTCCCTGATTTAGTTGTCTGTCTGTCCCTTTATTCATCCCAAATGGACCCCTATTCCCTAGATAGTGCACTACTTTGGACCACAGCCCTATAGAACCCTATTCCCTAGATAGTGCACTACTTTGGACCATTCCCTATGGTGCCATTTGGGATACAAATCGTGTTCTGTTAGAGGTGAATACAGGTACAGATCTCTGAGGTGAACAACAAGGGGGTTGGATGTGTGTGTGTGTGTGTGTGTGTGTGTGTGTGTGTGTGTGTGTGTGTGTGTGTGTGTGTGTGTGTGTGTGTGTGTGTGTGTGTGTGTGTGTGTGTGTGTGTGTGTGTGTGTGTGTGTGTGTGTGTGTGTGTGTGTGTGTGTGTGTGTGCGTGCGTGTGTGTGTGCGCGCGCGTGTGTGTGTGTGCGCGCGCGTGTGTCTCCAAACGCCTCCAGTCCCCAGCAGGCAGTCTACGTGGCACCATCACGTTGGCTGTCACACATGGCCGATGCCATGAAACTGGATCCACTGGGTCCTCAATAGATCCCTGTAATCGATCCTCTTTCTCAGGGACAGTGATGTTACTGGGATGGCCTCTCTCTCTCCCTCTGACTGGAAACATGTGTTTCTCTGTACAGAAGAGCTTCCCAGAGCCACACACACACACACACACACACACACACACACACACACACACACACACACACACACACACACACACACACACACACACACACACACACACACACACACACACACACACACACACACACACACACAATTCTTATTTTCCCTACATCTTATTTTCCCTAAACCTAACCTAATCCTAACCCTAACCTTAAGCCTAACCTTAATTCCTAACCCTAAACCTTACACCTATTCCTAGTTCTAACCCTAACCCTAATTGTAACCCTAATCCCTAAACCTAAAATATATTTTTTCCTTGTGGGGACTGGCGAAATGTCTCCATTTGTCTGAATTTTCCTTGTCTTGCTATCCTTGTGAGGACTTCTGAGGACTTCTAGTAAAACCAAAAACAAACACACACACACAAGCCACGTTGGGACCAGAAATTAGAGATTGCTTAGTAAAAGGCTAAATGGCTGATGATGATCACTGCTTTAGTTCTTGTTTGTGCTGTCTGGCAGCTTTTGTGCTGTCTGGCAGCTTTTGTGCTGTCTGGCAGCTTTTGTGTCCTGGACCTTGTGTGTTTTATTCACGGATTGTGTGTCTGTCTTTTGTGATTTGATATGGTGGTAATATGCACTTTGTTTATTGGCTGACCGTAGCAATCAGGAAGATAAAACAGCACGCATTAAACATATTTAGAGAAAATCTAAAAATCAAGGAGAATTCGGAGAACAATCCAGAAGTACAGATGAATGTGTCTTGTGTTGGTCCTTTTCTGGAAGGTTTCAAAGGGCCACATCAGACAAGGGATTTAGTGTGGAAAGATAAAGGTGAAATGCAGGCCTGCTCCCTCTCTCACCATCATACAGTAGCAAAGAGCCAAGGTTCTCTCGTTTCTCTTAGATGGAATCGGATTAGATGTGTATGAAATCTGAAATCTGAGTCAGTCAGAGGAATAGGGGACTTAGCCAAGGGACTGAGCCAAGACTTACATCTATAGTTTACAAAGATAGACAAAACAAACATGCAAGGATTTTTCTTATGTGTTTGCCACTCTCTTTCTCTCTACTGAGTTCTAGAACTACGGAGCTAGAAACACTCCTGACTTCTAGAACCAGTAGTTAGGAACGCTGTGTTCTAGAACTACGGAGCTAGAAACACTCCTGACTTCTAGAACCAGTAGTTAGGAACGCTGTGTTCTAGAACTACGGAGCTAGAAACACTCCTGACTTCTAGAACCAGTAGTTAGGAACGCTGAATTCTAGAACTACGGAGCTAGAAACACTCCTGACTTCTAGAACCAGTAGTTAGGAACGCTGTGTTCTAGAACTACGGAGCTAGAAAAACTGTGTTCTAGAACTATGGTGCTATAGGTACACTCTGAGTTATTGCTGGGACGATAAACAGAAAATGACCGACACCAACGTTGCCATCCTCTTACCAAAGCAATTTTCTGTGATTTTGCTTCACAGAATTCCTGTAGATTGTTCTAAACCCATTATTTGTCCAACAGTAATATAGGCATCATGTTGTTTTATTATGTTGATTCCTGCTATGAAAGTATCTGCCTGGCCCTGTTTGGCTCTCACTCCCTCTCCCCACTGTGACACGGAGGAGGGAGACATGCACTCTGAGAAGCACAAGCACCTGACATCTTGCTCAAATGCTATTACGGAAAAAAATACAGTTTTAAAAGCATCTACTTTTGTTCTATTACAGAGAGGAGAGTCACCACTTTCTGTCAGTATGTAACGCATTTCCCACCTCTTAATATTGAGTTCATGGAACCACTTTACAACCAGAGTAGGCTGTCTAGTATGCTTCCGATGTGAACGCGGGGCTGAGCTTGCCATTTGCAGAGAATAGGCCTACCTCAAGTAGCGCAGGTCTAGCGCTTTTTGTCGGACATTAGCCTACATTTTCTGATTAAACAATTAGTCTACATGGCTATCTAGTAACAATATCACATTTAAAGTTAGTAATCTAGCTAAGTGTTTTAAATGACCACTTCCTCAGGTGGTGAAATATATAGCTTATAGGCCAATAAGCACAAAGATGTCTGCAAATTCTCCCAAAATAAATCGGATATTTCTGGATTCCATTTTGACATATTGCACTTCAAAATAGCAATCATGCGCTTCCTGGATATGTTAGATGAAATAGCACACTTTTGAATCATAGGCTGTAGTTTTATCTCTGTAACAAGTGTAATTGTCTGAAGATGGATTCGCTTGCTGAACTTTACTTTCTTTCATTCAGAATGCCAGGAAAATAAACAGGCATCACCTTAGAGATCTGTACTGTAGAAATCACAGGCTTACAGTAAATGTATTACTGGATTGATTTCTGCCTTCAAATATTGGGTAATGCTGGCCGCTTACACACACACACACACACACACACACACACACACACACACACACACACACACACACACACACACACACACACACACACACACACACACACACACACACACACACACACACACACACACACACACACACACACACACACACACACACACACACACACACACACACACACACACGGCTAGGGGGCAGACAACCGTCTGTTGTGGAGGACAGAGTGTGTGAAACTGATTGAATGAATGACACGGGCACAATGACACAGCCCCGACCACTGGGAAGTTGGAACAATGCAGTCTGTGTCTGGGTGGCTGATTAAAACCCTTTTTGCACTCTCTTACAGTAAGTGCGTCGGAAGGATAGATGGAGGGAGTGAAGAGGCGAGAGAGAGATGGAGAGAGAAACAGACAGGGAGAGAAGGAGGGAGGAAGGAGAGTGAGAGAGAGAAGGAGAGGGAAAATGAGAGAGGGAGGGATAGAGATGAGGTAAAGAATGAGAGAGAGAGGAGGGAGAGGAGAGAGGAGGGGGAGAGATAGGAGGGAGAATGGAGAGAGAGAATAAAGTAATTCTGTGGGTAGACAGATGAATCCATGTTCTGCATCTGCTTATCACACATCTCTGAGTGCTAGTTCAACATCAAATCAACAGAATACAACATGTGTAGACTGAATACAACATGTGAAGACTGAATACAACATGTGTAGACTGAATACAACATGTGTATACAGAATACAACATGTGTAGACAGAATACAACATGTGTAGACAGAATAGACTCAATACAACATGTGTAGACTGAATACAACATGTGTAGACTGAATACAACATGTGTAGACTGAATACAACATGTGTAGACAGAATACAACATGTGTAGACTGAATACAACATGTGTAGACAGAATACAACATGTGTAGACAGAATAGACTCAATACAACATGTGTAGACTGAATACAACATGTGTAGACAGAATAGACTCAATACAACATGTGTAGACTGAATACAACATGTGTAGACATAATACAGTATGTGTAAACTGAATACAACATGTGTAGACAGAATAGACTCAATACAACATGTGTATACAGAATACAACATGTGTAGACAGAATACAACATGTGTAGACAGAATAGACTCAATACAACATGTGTAGACTGAATACAACATGTGTAGACTGAATACAACATGTGTAGACTGAATACAACATGTGTAGACAGAATACAACATGTGTAGACTGAATACAACATGTGTAGACAGAATACAACATGTGTAGACAGAATAGACTCAATACAACATGTGTAGACTGAATACAACATGTGTAGACAGAATAGACTCAATACAACATGTGTAGACTGAATACAACATGTGTAGACATAATACAGTATGTGTAAACTGAATACAACATGTGTAGACAGAATAGACTCAATACAACATGTGTAGACTGAATACAACATGTGTAGACTGAATACAACATGTGTAGACAGAATAGACTCAATACAACATGTGTAAACTAAATATAACATGTGTATACTGAATATAACATGTGTAAACTAAATACAATATGTGTAGACTGAATATAACATGTGTAGACAGAATAGACTCAATACAAAATGTGTAAACTAAATATAACATGTGTATACTGAATATAACACGTGTAAACTAAATACAATATGTGTAGACTGAATATAACATGTGTAGACTGAATATAACAGGTGTAGACTGAATATAACATGTGTAGACTGAATATAACATGTGTAGACTGAATATAACATGTGTAGACTGAATATAACATGTGTAGACTGAATATAATATGTGTAAACTAAATCCAATATGTGTAGACTAAATATAACATGTGTAGACTAAATATAACATGTGTAGACTGAATATAACATGTGTAGACTGAATATAACATGTGTAGACTGAATATAACATGTGTATACTACACCACCAAATACAACACCTTACCGTGAAATGCTTACTCACAAGCCCTTAACCAACTATGAAGTTTTAAGAAAAATATTGACTAAATAAACTAAAGTAAAAAAAATAAAAGAGCAACAATAAAATAACAATAACGAGCTTATATACAGGGGGGTACCGGTACAGAGTCAATGTGGAGGCTATATACAGGGGGTACCGGTACAGAGTCAATGTGGAGGCTATATACAGGGGGGTACCGGTACAGAGTCAATGTGGAGGCTATATACAGGGGGTACCGGTACAGAGTCAATGTGGAGGCTATATACAGGGGGTACCGGTACAGAGTCAATGTGGAGGCTATATACAGGGGGTACCGGTACAGAGTCAATGTGGAGGCTATATACAGGGGGTACCGGTACAGAGTCAATGTGGAGGCTATATACAGGGGGTACCGGTACAGAGTCAATGTGGAGGCTATATACAGGGGGTACCGGTACAGAGTCAATGTGGAGGCTATATACAGGGGGTACCGGTACAGAGTCAATGTGGAGGCTATATACAGGGGGTACCGGTACAGAGTCAATGTGGAGGCTATATACAGGGGGTACCGGTACAGAGTCAATGTGGAGGCTATATACAGGGGTACCGGTACAGAGTCAATGTGGAGGCTATATACAGGGGGGTACCGGTACAGAGTCAATGTGGAGGCTATATACAGGGGGTACCGGTACAGAGTCAATGTGGAGGCTATATACAGGGGGTACCGGTACAGAGTCAATGTGGAGGCTATATACAGGGGGTACCGGTACAGAGTCAATGTGGACGCTATATACAGGGGGTACCGGTACAGAGTCAATGTGGAGGCTATATACAGGGGGTACCGGTACAGAGTCAATGTGGAGGCTATATACAGGGGGTACCGGTACAGAGTCAATGTGGAGGCTATATACAGGGGGTACCGGTACAGAGTCAATGTGGAGTCTATATACAAGGGGGTACCGGTACAGAGTCAATGTGGACGCTATATACAGGGGGTACTGGTACAGAGTCAATGTGGAGGCTATATACAGGGGGTATCGGTACAGAGTCAATGTGGAGGCTATATACAGGGGGTACCGGTACAGAGTCAATGTGGAGGCTATATACAGGGGGTACCGGTACAGAGCCAATGTGGAGGCTATATACAGGGGGTACCGGTACAGAGTCAATGTGGAGGCTATATACAGGGGGGTACCGGTACAGAGTCAATCTGGAGGCTATATACAGGGGTACCGGTACAGAGTCAATGTGGACGCTATATACAGGGGGGTACCGGTACAGAGTCAATGTGGACGCTATATACAGGGGGTACCGGTACAGAGTCAATGTGGAGGCTATATACAGGGGGTACCGGTACAGAGTCAATGTGGAGGCTATATACAGGGTTTACCGGTACAGAGTCAATGTGGAGGCTATATACAGGGGGTACCGGTACAGAGTCAATGTGGAGGCTATATACAGGGGGTACCGGTACAGAGTCAATGTGGAGGCTATATACAGGGTTTACCGGTACAGAGTCAATGTGGAGGCTATATACAGGGGGTACCGGTACAGAGTCAATGTGGAGGCTATATACAGGGGGTACCGGTACAGAGTCAATGTGGAGGCTATATACAGGAGGTACCGGTATAGAGTCAATGTGGAGGCTATATACAGGAGGTACCGGTATAGAGTCAATGTGGAGGCTTTATACAGGAGGTACCGGTATAGAGTCAATGTGGAGGCTTTATACAGGAGGTACCGGTATAGAGTCAATGTGGAGGCTTTATACAGGAGGTACCGGTACAGAGTCAATATGCGGGGGGGGGGGGGGGGTACAGGTTAGTTGAGGTAATTGAGGTAATATGTACATAGGTAGGGGCAATTGAGGTAATATGTACATAGGTAGGGGCAATTGAGGTAATATGTACATAGGTAGGGGCAAAGTGACTATGCATATATAATAGATCATTTTAACAGTGAGTAGCAGCAGCGTAAAAAAAGCAGGGGGTTAATGCAAATAGTCTGGGGAGCCATTTGATGAGCTGTTCAGCAGTCTTGGGGGTAGAAGTTGTTAAAAACTTCTTAAGGCTGCAATCCCGTTAACGGGATCAATATGACAACAGCCAGTGAAAGTGCAAAACAACAGAAATCTCATAATTAAAGTTCCTCAAACATACATGTATCTTATTACCGTTTTAAAGGTAATCTTGTTGTTAATCCCACCACAGTGTTCGATTTCAAATAGGCTTTACAGTGAAAGCACCAACTCACAAACAATTATGTTAGGTCACCACCAACTCACAGAAGAACACAGTCATTTTTTCAGCCAAAGAGAGGACTCACAAAAAGCACAAATAGAGATAAAATTAATCACTAACCTTTGATGATCTCCATCAGATGACACTCATAGGACTTCATGTTACACAAAACATGTATGTTTTGTTTGATAAAGTAAAAGAGTTTACATTGGCGCGTTACGTTCACTCGTTCCAAAAACAAATTATAGATATACTTCTCCTTAATGCAACCGCTGTGTCATATTTCAAAAAAACTTTACGGAAAAAGCAAACCATGCAATAATCTGAGAATGGCGCTCAGAAAAAATACAATTATCCGCCATGTTGGAGTCAACAGAAATCAGAAATAACATTATAAATATTCCCTTACCTTTGATGATCTTCATCAGAATGCACTCACAGGAATCCTAGTTCCACAATAAATGTTTGATTTGTTCGATAATGTCCATTATTTATGTCCAACTAGCTACTTTTGTTAGGACGTTTAGTACACAAATCCAAACGCTCGTGCAGGTCCATCCGAACGTTGGACAAAAAGTTCAAAAAGTTATATTACAAGTCGTAGAAACATTTCAAACTAAGTATAGAATCAATCTTTAGGATGTTTTTATCATAAATCTTCAATAATATTCCATCCGGAGAATTCCATTGTCTGTACAAAAGCACTGGAACGCAGGTCGCGATCATGTGAAATGCGCATGACCAGGACCTGGCTCTCTGGCAGACCACTGACTCAAAGAGCTCTCATCCGGCCCCACATCACAGTAGAAGCCTCTTTTTAAAGACGGTTGACATCTAGTGGATGCCCTAGGAAGTGCAACATAACCAATATCCCACTGTGTACTCTGAGGGCTGAGTTCAAAAACTACAAACCTCAGATTTCCCACTTCCTGTTTGGATTTTTTCTCAGGTTTTTGCCTGCCATATGAGTTCTGTGATACTCACAGACATCATTCAAACAGTTTTAGAAACTTCAGTGTTTTCTATCCAAATGTACTAATAGTATGCATATATTAGCAACTGGGAATGAGGAGCAGGCCGTTTACTCTGGGCACCTCTGGGCACCTTATTCATCCAAGCTACTCAATACTGCCCCTGCAGCCATAAGAAGTTTTTTAAGAAGCCTTTTGGACTGAGACTTGGCGTTCCGGCACTGCTTGCCGTGCGGTAGCAGAGAGAATGGTCTATGACTAGGGTGGCTAGAATCTTAGGCAATTTTTAGGGCCTTTCTCTGTCACCGCCTACTATAAAGGTCCAGGATGGCAGGCAGCTTGGCCCCAGTGATGTACTGGGCCATACACACTACCCTCTGTAACGCCTTGTGGTTGGAGGCTGAGCTGTTCCCATACCAGGAGGTGATGCAACCAGTTAGGATGCTCTTGATGGTGCAGGTGTAAAACCTTTTGAGGATCTGCAGACCCATGCCAAATCTTTTCTGTCTCCTGAGGGGGATTGGCCTTGTTGTGCCCTCTTCACAACTGTCTTAATGTGTTTGGACCATGATAGTTTGTTGGTGATGTGGACATCAAGGAACTGGAAGCTCTCAACCTGCTCCAATACAGCCCTGTTGATGAGAATGGGGGTGTGCTCGGCCCTCCTTTTCCTGTAGTCCATGATCATCTCCTTTGTCTTGATCACGTTGAGGGAGAGGTTGATGTCCTGGCACCACACTTCCAGGTCTCAGACCTCCTCCCTATATGCTCATTGTTGTTGGTGATCTGGCCTACCACCATTGTGTCATTGGCAAACTTAATGATGGTATTGGAGTCGTGCTTGGCCACACAGTCATGGGTGAACAGTACATGAGAGGACTAAGAACACACCCCTGAGGGGCCCCAGTGTTGAGGATAAGCGTGGTAGATGTGTTGTTGCCTACCCTTACCACCTGGGGGCTGCCCGTCAGGAAATCCAGGATCCAGTTGCAGAGGGAGGTGTGTAGTCCCAGGGTCCTTATCTTAGTGATGAGCTTTGAGGGCACTATGGTGTTGAATGCTGAGCTGTAGTCAATGAATAGCATTACATACATAGCATTACATCTCACATACTGTAGGTATTCCTTTTGTCCAGGGGGGTAAGGGTAGTGTTGAGTGCAATAGAGATTGCGTCATCTGTGGATCTGTTGGGGCAGCGTGCAAATTGGAGTGGCTCTAGAGTTTCTGGGATGATGGTGCCGATTTGAGCCATGACCAGCCTTTCAAAGCACTTCATGGCTACAGACATGAGTTCTACGCGGCAATAGTCATTTAGGCAGGTTACCTTGGCGTTCTTGAGCAAAAGGACTATGGTGGACTGCTTGAAACATGTAGGTATTACAGCCTCAAGCCAGGGAGAGGTTGAAAATGTCAGTGAAGACACTTGCCAGTTGGTCAGCGCATGCTCGGAGTACACGTCCTGGTAATCTGTCTGGCCCTAAATCCTTGTGAATGTTGACCTCCCTTCCTCTCTCCCCTAACTCCCTCACCCTAACCCCTCCCTTCCTCTCTCCGCCTAACCCCCTCTCTCTCGTTCCCTCTCTCCCCATAACCCCTTCCCTTTTTTTTCCCCTCCCCTCCATCTCACCCCAAACCCCCCTACCCTTACCTCTCTCCACCTAACCCCTCCCTCCCCTTCTCTCTCTCCCATAACCCCCTCCCCTCCTTCCCCCTAACCCCTTCCCTCTCTCCACCTAATCCCCTCCCTCCCCTTCCCTCCTTCCCTCCCACCATTAACCCCCCTCCCCTTCCTCTCTCCCCTAACCCCCTCCCTTCCCTTCCCTTCCCTTCCCTTCCCTTCCCTTCCCTTCCCTTTCTGTCCCTGTGTGTGTGTTCCCTTCCCTTCCCTTTGTGTCCCTGTGTGTGTGTGTGTGTGTGTGTGTGTGTGTGTGTGTGTGTGTGTGTGTGTGTGTGTGTGTGTGTGTGTGTGTGTGTGTGTGTGTATCTGTCTGTCTGTCTGTCTGTCTGTCTGTCTGTCTGTCTGTCTGTCTGTCTGTCTGTCTGTCTGTCTGTCTGTCTGTCTGTCTGTCTGTCTGTCTGTCTGTCTGTCTGTCTGTCTGTCTGTCTGTCTGTCTGTCTGTCTGTCTGTCTGTCTGTCTGTCTGTCTGTCTGTCTGTCTGTCTGTCTGCCTGCGCGGCAGTTAACCTCTAGTGGTTTAGAGCGTTGGACTAGTAACCGATAGGTTACAAGATCAAATTCCTGAGCTGACAAGGTAAAAATCTGTCATTCTGCCCCTGAACAAGGCAGTTAACCCACTGTTCCTAGGCCGTCATTGAAAACAAGAACTGGTTCTTAACTGACTTGCCAGGTTAAATAAAGGTAAAATAAATGAATAAAAGTGTGTGAGTGCGTGCCTGTGTGTTCTGTGATAGGAGGAGGCAGGGGAGGTAAAGATGTGAAGATTTAAGGTGTGGGCGGTATGCTGGGATATTTGGAAAAGCCCACGGCAACAGTGTTGAAGCTGAGTTGTCAATATTTGTAGTTACTTTTTAAGCAAACACATGCATTAGAAGGTAAAGTAGATTGCGTTTTTCATTTCACATGTCACATAATTGTACATTATAAAGCTTTCCGTAGTTCCCCAGAACAGTTGAGCAAGTCACATGTTTGTTTGTAAACAGCACAACAGGAGAAAGCAGGAGCAGGTGAGTCCAGCTGTGTATTGACAGGAGTCGTGTTTTAAAAGTCAACAGTTTTTTTTTGTTGCTTCAATAGAGGGATCAGAGTCATCAGGGACATGCAACTATATTTGTCCTTAACAGAAACACCTTCTGGAGAAAATAGCTTCATTTTCAGATGCCGAAGTGTAACGCTATTTGTCTGGCAGCCACACAAGTGAATGCGCTTACAATGAAAAAGGAAGGTTTTTTCAGCTAAAACTAGGCATTTGTATTCGTATTTATTATTATGGACCCTCATTATCTGATGCCAAGGCAGCAACTACTCTTCCTGGGGTCCTGTAAAAATGAAGGCAGTAATATATATTACAATACAACTCATAAACATTAAAATACATTTTACAACAGATTTTACAATACATTAAGCGTGTGCCCCCCCCGGCCACTACTCTATTACAACACTATCCAGGTGGATGTGTGTGTAGTGTGTATGTTATGTACCAAGGAATCTTGCCAATGACCAAAATTATTAAAGTAGTTGGGAATATTAGTGGGTTTTGTGATGAATGAGCCATCTGATTCAATGAATGATGGAGCTGAGTTTGCCTTTTTGCCCAAAATATTTGCCCAAAATTTGCCCATGTTTATCGTAGAAAGAATATAGCCAGGCACATTTCTTAATGTTTTGTTTAAAGTTCATCTGGCTTTTTACTGGCGAAAGGTTGGCTGGCTACACCGAGAAAAGTACTGGAGAAAAGTAACTGCAGTCAGAGTGATTTCAGCTAACAGAATGTCTGTTTTTGATTTCTCATCGGTGTGGAGAATTGCAACTGAAGTACACAATTATTCTGAAAGCCAGGTAGAAATTACAATAAGAAGCATTTTAGATCTGTGTTAAAAAAAACACAGCAAGAATGTTTTAAATGCAATTTCATTTTTTTTCTGTGTGAAAAACACAGAATTCTGCATTAATGCGACCCATAAGTTGAACTTGTTAGTTATCTAAGTAAGTGTCTGAATTTAATAAGGTGATGGGACATCGTATTGTCTCAGCTTTCTGCTGTGTTTAAACAGTCTCCACACAGACCCAATGCCAGTACCGTTCTTCCTTCAGACAAGCATAGCAAAGGGTCTGAATACTGATTTAAATGTTATATTTCAGTGTTTTCTTTTTAATTACATTTGCAAAAATGTCTAAAAAGATGTTTTCGCTTTGTCATTATGGGGTACTGTGTGTAGATTGACGAGGGAACATTTAGAATAAGGATAATCCATTTTAGAATAAGGCTGCAACGTAACAAAATGTGGAATCAGTCAAGGGGTCTGAATACTTTACGAATGCACTGTATATCTGAACATCAATCTGGTGGTACATGTTCATGTATGTCTGCATCCCGATTATGTACCCTTTCCCCAAAGTGTGCACTTGACTTGCACACTTTCTCGCATGGATTTGACAATGGTGAGGGTGCACACTTTTGGAAAAGAGTGAAGAATCATGACACAGCCTTCACTTGGAGCCACAGAGACCCTGGTCCAGACACTGACCCTGGTCCAGACACTGACCCTGGTCCAGACATTGACCCTGTTCCAGACACTGACCCTGGTCCAGACATTGACCCTGGTCCAGACACTGACCCTGGTCCAGACACTGACCCTGGTCCAGACACTGACCCTGGTCCAGACACTGACCCTGGTCCAGACACTGACCCTGGTCCAGACACTGACCCTGGTCCAGACATTGACCCTGGTCCAGACACTGACCCTGGTCCAGACACTAACCCTGGTCCAGACACTGACCCTGGTCCAGACACTGACCCTGGTCCAGACATTGACCCTGGTCCAGACACTGACCCTGGTCCAGACACTAACCCTGGTCCAGACACTGACCCTGGTCCAGACACCGACCCTGGTCCAGACACTGACACTGACCCTGGTCCAGACACTGACACTGACCCTGGTCCAGACACTGACCCTGGTCTGACCCTGGTCCAGACACTGACACTGACCCTGGTCCAGACACTGACACTGACCCTGGTCCAGACACTGACACTGGTCCAGACACTGACCCTGGTCCAGACACTGACCCTGGTCCAGACACTAACCCTGGTCCAGACACTGACCCTGGTCCAGACACCAACCCTGGTCCAGACACTGACACTGACCCTGTTCCAGACACTGACACTGACCCTGGTCCAGACACTGACCCTGGTCCAGACACTGACCCTGGTCCAGACACTGACACTGACCCTGGTCCAGACACTGACCCTGGTCCAGACACTAACCCTGGTCCAGACATTGACCCTGGTCCAGACACTGACCCTGGTCCAGACACTGACACTGACCCTGGTCCAGACACTGACACTGACCCTGGTCCAGACACTGACCCTGGTCCAGACACTGACCCTGGTCTAGACACTGACCCTGGTCCAGACACTAACCCTGATCCAGACACTGACCCTGGTCCAGACACTGACACTGACCCTGGTCCAGACACTGACCCTGGTCCAGACACTGACCCTGATCCAGACACTGACCCTGGTCCAGACACTGACCCTGGTCCAGACATTGACCCTGGTCCAGACACTGACCCTGGTCCAGACACTGACACTGACCCTGGTCCAGACACTAACCCTGATCCAGACACTGACCCTGGTCCAGACTCTGACACTGACCCTGCTCCAGACTCTGACCCTGGTCCAGACACTGACCCTGGTCCAGACACTGACACTGACCCTGGTCCAGACACTGACCCTGGTCCAGACACTGACCCTGGTCTGACCCTGGTTTAGACACTGACCCTGATCCAGACTCTGAACCTGGTTATTGAAGCTATTCTCTTAGTGGATTTAGTTATTCCCTATTTGGTCCATTAATTAAATGACAATGGTTTTAAAGGAGAATAATCATTGTATTGGAGGAATACTTTGGTATAGTGATCGGAGACTTTGGTATACTACTTTGGTATACTACTTTGGTATACTACTTTGGTATACTACTTTGGTATACTACTTTGGTATAGTGATCGGAGACTTTGATCATCTGTTTATTCAGTAAAAAGGGTTGAGTTTATCAGGTAGGTAGACTATACCACTGATACCCCATGCTGTAATACTGTATCAGAACATCTCATAGTACTGTATCAGAACACCTCATAGTACTGTATCTAAACACCTCATAGTACTGTATCTAAACACCTCATAGTACTGTATCAGAACACCTCATAGTACTGTATCTAAATACCTCATAGTACTGTATCTAAACACCTCATAGTACTGTATCAGAACACCTCATAGTACTGTATCTAAATACCTCATAGTAATGTATCTAAACACCTCATAGTACTGTATCAGAACACCTCATAGTACTGTATCTAAATACCTCATAGTACTGTATCTAAACACCTCATAGTACTGTATCAGAACACCTCATAGTACTGTATCTAAATACCTCATAGTACTGTATCTAAACACCTCATAGTACTGTATCTAAATACCTCATAGTAATGTATCAGAACACCTCATAGTAATGTATCAGAACACCTCATAGTACTGTATCTAAATACCTCATAGTACTGTATCTAAACACCTCATAGTACTGTATCTAAATACCTCATAGTAATGTATCAGAACACCTCATAGTAATGTATCTAAACACCTCATAGTACTGTATCAGAACACCTCATAGTACTGTATCAGAACACCTCATAGTAATGTATCAGAACACCTCATAGTAATGTATCAGAACACCTCATAGTACTGTATCTAAACACCTCATAGTACTGTATCTAAACACCTCATAGTACCGTATCAGAACACCTCATAGTAATGTATCAGAACACCTCATAGTAATGTATCTAAACACCTCATAGTACTGTATCAGAACACCTCATAGTACTGTATCAGAACACCTCATAGTAATGTATCAGAACACCTCATAGTACTGTATCTAAACACCTCATAGTACTGTATCTAAACACCTCATAGTACTGTATCTAAACACCTCATAGTAATGTATCAGAACACCTCATAGTAATGTATCAGAACACCTCATAGTAATGTATCTAAACACCTCATAGTACTGTATCTAAACACCTCATAGTACTGTATCTAAACACCTCATAGTACTGTATCTAAACACCTCATAGTAATGTATCAGAACACCTCATAGTAATGTATCAGAACACCTCATAGTAATGTATCTAAACACCTCATAGTACTGTATCTAAACAGTAATGTATCTAAACACCTCATAGTAATGTATCAGAACACCTCATAGTAATGTATCTAAACACCTCATAGTACTGTATCTAAACAGTAATGTATCAGAACACCTCATAGTAATGTATCAGAACACCTCATAGTAATGTATCTAAACACCTCATAGTACTGTATCTAAACAGTAATGTATCAGAACACCTCATAGTAATGTATCAGAACACCTCATAGTAATGTATCAGAACACCTCATAGTACTGTATCTAAACAGTAATGTATCAGAACACCTCATGGGAAATCAGCTACTATAGCTCTATAAAACTTAACTTTACTGGGCTTTGCGAGTGGTGCAGCGGTCTAAGGCATTGCATCACAGTGCTTGAGGCGTCACTACAGACCCGGGTTCCATCCCGAGTTGTGTCATAACCGGCCATGACCTGGAGCCCCGTAGGGCAGTGCACAATTGGCCTAGCGTCGTCCAGGTTTGGGGAGGGTTTGTCCTTGGGGGGGCTTTACTTGGCTCATCGTGCTATAGCGACTCCTTGTGGTGGGTTGTCATCAGTTGAACGGCGTTTCCTCCGACAGTTTGGTGCTGCTGGCTTCCGGGTTAAGTGGGAGGGTATTGTTGAAGAGCGCGGTTTGGCGAGTCATATTTTGGAGGACGCATGACTCGACCTTTGCCTCCCCCGAGCCTGTTGGGCAGTTGCTGCGATAAGACAAGATTGTAATTAGATCGCAATTGAATATCATAAAATTGGGGAGAAAAAAGGGGTGAAAGGAATAAACAAATACATACTTAACAGTACTACAGTACTACATATTTAACAGTACTACAGTACTACAGTACTACATACTTAACAGTACTACAGTACTACATATTTAACAGTACTACAGTACTACAGTACTACATACTTAACAGAACTACAGTACTACATACTTATCAGCACTACAGTACTACATACTTAACAGTACTACAGTACTACAGTACTACATATTTAACAGTACTACAGTACTACAGTACTACATACTTAACAGTACTACAGTACTACATATTTAACAGTACTACAGTACTACAGTACTACATACTTAACAGTACTACAGTACTACAGTACTACATATTGAACAGTACTACAGTACTACAGTACTACATACTTAACAGTACTACAGTACTACAGTACTACATATTTAACAGTACTACAGTACTACAGTACTACATACTTAACAGTACTACAGTACTACAGTACTACATATTTAACAGTACTACAGTACTACAGTACTACATACTTAACAGTACTACAGTACTACAGTACTACATATTTAACAGTACTACAGTACTACATACTTAACAGAACTACAGTACTACATACTTATCAGTACTACAGTACTACATACTTAACAGTACTACAGAACTACAGTACTACATACTTAACAGAACTACAGTACTACATACTTATCAGTACTACAGTACTACATACTTAACAGTACTACAGTACTACAGTACTACAGTACTACATATTTAACAGTACTACAGTACTACAGTACTACATACTTAACAGTACTACAGTACTACATACTTAACAGTACTACAGTACTACAGTACTACATACTTAACAGTACTACAGTACTACAGTACTACAGTACTACATATTTAACAGTACTACAGTACTACAGTACTACATACTTAACAGTACTACAGTACTACATACTTAACAGTACTACAGTACTACAGTACTACATACTTAACAGAACTACAGTACTACATACTTATCAGCACTACAGTACTACATACTTAACAGTACTACAGTACTACATACTTAACAGTACTACAGTACTACAGTAAAAATATATGACTTTTTCCCTCTGCAATGTGGTGCCCTCCTGCAGTAGTCTACGCTGATCATTCCTCCTCTTAAGTCTCACTTGCTTTGATGTTTGATGTATAAATGGAAATGATGCTGTGGTGGGAAAAGAGAACCAAGCCAGTGCACCAGAGCCACCCTCCTCTCCTCTCCTCTTGGTCCCAGCTGGGTCCCCTTCAGATTGGGTCTCCAGCCCACAGCTGGCCCTCCACGACCCTGGCCTTGCTGGTTACCATGCCATTAGTATTGAGCAGCAGAACAGTAATGGCAGCAGCTAACAGCCGTAAGCAACATGGAACAGATGAACAGATACAGGCAGAGTTTAGATGTACAGTGGGGTCCATAATTGTCACTCTTGATAAAGATGAGCAAAAAAGACTGTATAAAATAAATAAAACAAATAATGACCTATGTTGTATGCTCCAAAACATTGTGAATGTATATACTTTTATACTAATACAATCAGGGAAAGAGAAAAACATATATATAGTACCAGTCAAAAGTTTGGAAACTCATTCAAGGGTTTTTCTTTATTCTTTACTAATTTCTATATCGTAGAATAATAGTGAAGACATCAGAACTATGAAATAAAACATTTGGAATCATGTAGGAACCAAAAAAGCATTTCTCATGAAGCTGGTTGAGAGAATGCCAAGAGGGTGTAAAGCTGTCATCAAGGCAAAGGGTGGCTACTTTGGAGAATCTAAAATTTTGAAAATATTTAGATTTGTTGATCTCTTGGTTCCTACATGATTCCATGTGTGTTATTTCATAGTTTTGATTTCTTCACTATTATTCCACCAAAAAAACATTGAATGAATAGGTGTGTCCAAACTTTTGACTGGTACTGTGTATATATATTTTTAAGATAATTGGCACCACTCCTTTCAATAGTCTAGCTCCCTCCCATTGTGAGGATAATGACACTGAGCCTTTTTCTAAAATGTTTTTGAGATTGGAGAACACGTTGGGAGGGATCTTATACCGTTCCTCCATACAGGATCTTCCGTGATATCCTTCGTCTGCACTACCGGACTGCCTTCTTCAATTCAAACCACAGGTTTCAATGGAGACTGAGATGGTCTTTACAAAATGTACATTTTTGTGGTCAGTTTCTTTTGTGGATTTTGATTAGTGTTTTGGGGTTATTCTCTTGCTGGAAGATCCACTTGCGGCCAAGTGTCAGCCTCCTGGCAGAGGCAACCAGGCTTTTGGCTAAAATGTCCCAGTACTTGATAAAGTTCATGATGCTTTTGACCTTGTCAAGGGCCCCAGGACCAGTGGAAGCAAAATAGCCGCACAACATGAAAGCTCCATATCTTACTGTAGGTATGAGGTACTTTCCTGCATATGCTTGTCTTTCTTTCTCTCTCTCTCTGTTTCTCTTTCTCTCTCTCGCTCGGTCTTTCTTTCTCTCTCTCTCCCTCCATTGCTTGCCAACTCACTCTCACTCTCTCTTTCTCTCGTTCTGTCTTTCTTTCTCTCTCTCTCTGTTTCTCTTTTCTCTCTCGCTCTCACTATTTGAAGAATCAGTATGGAAGTAATTAATCCTGACAAATATAATAACAGGGTGATTAGCTCTCAGTCAATTATCCTGCTCTCTTTCCTTTTTAAGACTCTGCTCTTGTTTCTTGGGTTTGTGTGGTATTCTGCGAGAGTAAGACTTTGCTGGTTGAGGTTTGGGGCGAGTCCTCCACCATCCTCCTCCTCCCTTTTCCCGGACTTTATTTGTGGAATCTCTCTCTCTCTCTCTCTCTCTCTCTCTCTCTCTCTCTCTCTCTCTCTCTCTCTCTCTCTCTCTCTCTCTCTCTCTCTCTCTCTCTCTCTCTCTCTCTCTCTCTCTCTCTCTCTCTCTCTCTCTCTCTCTCTCTGTCTCTCTCTCTCTGTCTCTGTCTCTCTCCCTCTATCTTTCAGTTTTTCATGCGGTCGTGGTCTCTGGTTCTGTTTGCCATCAGCCTGTGATGCCACCACAAGAAAGTCCCTCGTCATGTGACACAAGTGGCATGGTCACATGCTAACAGAGAGTGGAAAGAGGGCAGAGGACATGCAGCATTGTGTCTCAAATGCCTCGCTAATCCCTTATATAGTGCACTTTTGATGGGCCCTGGTCAAGAGTAGTGCACTATATTAGAGAAAAGGGTTCAATTTGGGATGGAGACCTAGTAGGAAGTGTGTCTCTGGATCTCCCGTTGTATTCCCGGACTACGGCGGTTTGGACTTTTGTTTTGAAGGACGTGTGCATTGAGCTCCCTCCACTCCGCTCCACAGGCCTTTTCAACGCTCAATTCATCTTTATGATGGCCTTACGTCTCTAAGTCCCTGCAGATCTGCTACTTCCCATTCCCACCACAGGAAAATTGTGCCTCCAGACCACATCAGGCCCCCGGGCTCAGCCGCTAGGAAAATGCTGCCATATTTACCATCTCGTCCTGGAAGGGTTAGCTAGCCTCTCCATCTGGTCCTGGAAGGGTTAGCTAGCCTCTCCATCTGGTCCTGGAAGGGTTAGCTAGCCTCTCCATCTCGTCCTGGAAGGGTTAGCTAGCCTCTCCATCTGGTCCTGGAAGGGTTAGCTAGCCTCTCCATCTGGTCCTGGAAGGGTTAGCTAGCCTCTCCATCTGGTCCTGAAAGGTTTAGCTAGCCTCTCCATCTGGTCCTGGAAGGGTTAGCTAGCCTCTCCATCTCGTCCTGGAGGGGTTAGCTAGCCTCTCCATCTCGTCCTGGAAGGGTTAGCTAGCCTCTCCATCTGGTCCTGGAAGGGTTAGCTAGCCTCTCCATCTGGTCCTGGAAGGGTTAGCTAGCCTCTCCATCTGGTCCTGGAAGGGTTAGCTAGCCTCTCCATCTGGTCCTGGAAGGGTTAGCTAGCCTCTCCATCAGGTCCTGGAAGGGTTAGCTAGCCTCTCCATCTGGTCCTGGAAGGGTTAGCTAGCCTCTCCATCTGGTCCTGGAAGGGTTAGCTAGCCTCTCCATCTGGTCCTGGAGGGGTTAGCTAGCCTCTCCATCTGGTCCTGGAAGGGTTAGCTAGCCTCTCCATCTGGTCCTGGAAGGGTTAGCTAGCCTCTCCATCTGGTCCTGGAAGGGTTAGCTAGCATCTCCATCTGGTCCTGGAAGGGTTAGCTAGCCTCTCCATCTAGTCCTGGAAGGGTTAGCTAGCCTCTCCATCTGGTCCTGGAAGGGTTAGCTAGCCTCTCCATCTCATCCTGGAAGGGTTAGCTAGCCTCTCCATCTCATCCTGGAAGGGTTAGCTAGCCTCTCCATCTCGTCCTGGAGGGGTTAGCTAGCCTCTCCACAGACAGCAGGGATATGACTGCTCCAACAGCAGCAGGAGCACAACACTTTAGTCTTACACTGAACAGTTGAATCCCAGTAAATACATAGGGGAGATATTTCACAAAGGCACACTGGGCTTCTGCCTTTCCCTTTTCTGATCCAGTACTTTGTGGAACAATAACTTTAGTCGTTGTAATCGATCTACACTCGGCGTGTGAGGAGGAGACCCAGTTTGAAGGACAGCCTGTCTGTCTGTCTGAGACAACAGGAACAGAGTATAAAGCAGACAGGATGTGATTGGTCTGGGATACGAGTGATTCATAAATGCAGTTGCCCTCAAACACTCCTGCAAAACACACACACACACACACACACACACACACACACACACACACACACACACACACACACACACACACACACACACACACACACACACACACACACACACACACACACACACACACACACACACACACACACACACACACACACACACACACACACACACACAGAGAGAGAGACACACACACACACACAGAGAGAGAGAGACACACACACACACACAGAGAGAGAGACACACACACACACAGAGAGAGAGAGAGACACACACACACACAGAGAGAGAGAGACACACACACACAGAGAGAGAGAGAGAGAGACACACACACACAGAGAGAGAGACACACACACACAAACTCCATTACTTTACATCGACATGCTCAGCATGACAACCTTGCCATGTATTCATTATTTAACACGCCTTGTCTGTCCTCTGAATGTCAGACTGATGGCTGATATCATCTCTGTTTTCATTCTCTCTGTACTCCCCATACACGGGCCGCATCACGGCTCAGAGTGTGACACGTAATGCTATTAAGCTGGATTGCTACTTTTTATGAAGTCATGTTCCTCTTCACTGGGTATCTAGGTAGATTTATGATGCCTGGCTGATACAGAGCCGCTCCTAGACAATGAGGGTGAAGAATGAGACGTTTACAGTTTACAGACAATAGAGTGGCATCATAATTAGTGAAATTCTACACCCCCCAGCTCCCTACTAGGGGTGCAGCCTGTCAGGCTGATGATGGATCATGGCTAGGGATGACCGAAGAGTGGCGCCTGCCCTCAGCGGCATTAATTAAAAACACTTCAACTTGACACTGAAAGGAATTGGTGGCCTCTTCTAGTTTAACATGGAGACAGTTATTTTTTTTCTGTAACAACAATGTGCTTCATGAGAGAAACTGCAATTACAGTTAAAATGTATTTGCTTAAATCACTAACCACAACAGGAGCTTATGAGATACAGGCTTCTTTCTGAGCCAGGCGTCTATTTCCTTAATGCACACAGATTTTGCTCATTTCCATATTTAATTGTTTTAATTAAGCATTAATTTCCATCATTTTAATACATTTCTTCCTGCGCTAATGTGTTATCATTTACACACTGTGTCACTTTTCTGGTTTCTATTTCAGTACTTTCCTTGACAGAATGATTATTCTCCTCTTTGACTGTGCATTTTCGTCAGTTCTTACTTTCGCCACTAGGGGTGTCTTAATTGTTGACTGTTTTTGTGCCAGTTAGCTAGCAGTTCTCAGCTGTTAGCAGCTAATTGCTAGCAGTTTCTTACTGGCCATCATTTTTTCAAGTCATTACTGAGTTATTTAATGTAACAAATCAAGCATTAAACCTTGTAAACAATGAATGGTAATTTATGGTAACCTTGTAAACAGTTCATTTAGATGTGACGTTTATTTGAAACAGGCGTTCATGTCATAGACATTAGAACCAGTAGATCTCGATAGTGCTGACGTCATCCACAAAACTCTCCATGGCGCATGAAGCCTGAAGTATTTTAATTTTAAATGCGCCATATTGCTGAATGGGGCTGAATCACTGAGGTATAATAAGAACTAGAGACTGTGTAAAAGATGTCCGCCTGTTGTTTTCAAGGCAATCTACTCACTTTCACATACGTCGATTCATGGAACCTCTATATCTGGGTTGAGTCCAGTTTATACGGACCAACATCACAACAAATCATGGAAGACAATGTATGAATATAACATTTTAATATCTTTGGCTGTGAGTGATGAAAGAAAATCTCCCTCAGTGACAATTATTTGAATAAATCAATGGATTTTTTTTGTGCACAAAGGTGATGACTGAATTGTCTTCTTAGCAATTTTCTAATTTGATTTCTCTATGTGGCCGTGTATGGAAATGGTCTTTCTGAGCCGGACGTCAGTTAAACTGCAGTACTGAAACAAAACTGTAGGAGCAGTCGAAACCGTGCTTCTAGACCAGAAACCATGGCTCCTTGGGCTGAATGGAATCAAAACAATTGGTAAGGATCATGTTGAAGGTGACATTAACTACCAAAGGATCATGTTGAAGGTGGCATTAACTACCAAAGGATCATGTTGAAGGTGGCATTAACTACCAAAGGATCATGTTGAAGGTGACATTAACTACCAAAGGATCATGTTGAAGGTGGCATTAACTACCAAAGGATCATGTTGAAGGTGACATTAACTACCAAAGGATCATGTTGAAGGTGGCATTAACTACCAAAGGATCATGTTGAAGGTGACAGTAACTACCAAAGGATCATGTTGAAGGTGACAGTAACTACCAAAGGATCATGTTGAAGGTGACATTAACTACCAAAGGATCATGTTGAAGGTGGCAGTAACTACCAAAGGATCATGTTGAAGGTGACATTAACTACCAAAGGATCATGTTGAAGGTGACATTAACTACCAAAGGATCATGTTGAAGGTGACATTAACTACCAAAGGATCATGTTGAAGGAGAATTAACTACCAAAGGATCATGTTGAAGGTGACATTAACTACCAAAGGATCATGTTGAAGGTCACATTAACTACCAAAGGATCATGTTGAAGGTGACATTAACTACCAAAGGATCATGTTGAAGGTGACATTAACTACCAAAGGATCATGTTGAAGGTGACATTAACTACCAAAGGATCATGTTGAAGGAGAATTAACTACCAAAGGATCATGTTGAAGGTGACATTAACTACCAAAGGATCATGTTGAAGGTGACATTAACTACCAAAGGATCATGTTGAAGGTCACATTAACTACCAAAGGATCATGTTGAAGGTGACATTAACTACCAAAGGATCATGTTGAAGGTGACATTAACTACCAAAGGATCATGTTGAAGGTCACATTAACTACCAAAGGATCATGTTGAAGGTGACATTAACTACCAAAGGATCATGTTGAAGGTAACATTAACTACCAAAGGATCATGTTGAAGGTGGCAGTAACTACCAAAGGATCATGTTGAAGGTGACATTAACTACCAAAGGATCATGTTGAAGGTCACATTAACTACCAAAGGATCATGTTGAAGGTCACATGAACTACCAAAGGATCATGTTGAAGGTCACATTAACTACCAAAGGATCATGTTGAAGGTGACATTAACTACCAAAGGATCATGTTGAAGGTGACATTAACTACCAAAGGATCATGTTGAAGGTGGCATTAACTACCAAAGGATCATGTTGAAGGTGACAGTAACTACCAAAGGATCATGTTGAATGTGGAATTAACTACCAAAGGATCATGTTGAAGGTCACATTAACTACCAAAGGATCATGTTGAAGGTGACATTAACTACCAAAGGATCATGTTGAAGGTGGCATTAACTACCAAAGGATCATGTTGAAGGTGACAGTAACTACCAAAGGATCATGTTGAATGTGGAATTAACTACCAAAGGATCATGTTGAAGGTCACATTAACTACCAAAGGATCATGTTGAAGGTGACATTAACTACCAAAGGATCATGTTGAAGGTGACATTAACTACCAAAGGATCATGTTGAAGGTGACATTAACTACCAAAGGATCATGTTGAAGGTGGCATTAACTACCAAAGGATCATGTTGAAGGTGGCATTAACTACCAAAGGATCATGTTGAAGGTGACATTAACTACCAAAGGATCATGTTGAAGGTGGCATTAACTACCAAAGGATCATGTTGAAGGTGACATTAACTACCAAAGGATCATGTTGAAGGTGGCATTAACTACCAAAGGATCATGTTGAAGGTGACAGTAACTACCAAAGGATCATGTTGAAGGTGACAGTAACTACCAAAGGATCATGTTGAAGGTGACATTAACTACCAAAGGATCATGTTGAAGGTGGCAGTAACTACCAAAGGATCATGTTGAAGGTGACATTAACTACCAAAGGATCATGTTGAAGGTGACATTAACTACCAAAGGATCATGTTGAAGGTGACATTAACTACCAAAGGATCATGTTGAAGGAGAATTAACTACCAAAGGATCATGTTGAAGGTGACATTAACTACCAAAGGATCATGTTGAAGGTCACATTAACTACCAAAGGATCATGTTGAAGGTGACATTAACTACCAAAGGATCATGTTGAAGGTGACATTAACTACCAAAGGATCATGTTGAAGGTGACATTAACTACCAAAGGATCATGTTGAAGGAGAATTAACTACCAAAGGATCATGTTGAAGGTGACATTAACTACCAAAGGATCATGTTGAAGGTGACATTAACTACCAAAGGATCATGTTGAAGGTCACATTAACTACCAAAGGATCATGTTGAAGGTGACATTAACTACCAAAGGATCATGTTGAAGGTGACATTAACTACCAAAGGATCATGTTGAAGGTCACATTAACTACCAAAGGATCATGTTGAAGGTGACATTAACTACCAAAGGATCATGTTGAAGGTAACATTAACTACCAAAGGATCATGTTGAAGGTGGCAGTAACTACCAAAGGATCATGTTGAAGGTGACATTAACTACCAAAGGATCATGTTGAAGGTCACATTAACTACCAAAGGATCATGTTGAAGGTCACATGAACTACCAAAGGATCATGTTGAAGGTCACATTAACTACCAAAGGATCATGTTGAAGGTGACATTAACTACCAAAGGATCATGTTGAAGGTGACATTAACTACCAAAGGATCATGTTGAAGGTGGCATTAACTACCAAAGGATCATGTTGAAGGTGACAGTAACTACCAAAGGATCATGTTGAATGTGGAATTAACTACCAAAGGATCATGTTGAAGGTGACATTAACTACCAAAGGATCATGTTGAAGGTGACATTAACTACCAAAGGATCATGTTGAAGGAGAATTAACTACCAAAGGATCATGTTGAAGGTGACATTAACTACCAAAGGATCATGTTGAAGGTCACATTAACTACCAAAGGATCATGTTGAAGGTGACATTAACTACCAAAGGATCATGTTGAAGGTGACATTAACTACCAAAGGATCATGTTGAAGGTGACATTAACTACCAAAGGATCATGTTGAAGGAGAATTAACTACCAAAGGATCATGTTGAAGGTGACATTAACTACCAAAGGATCATGTTGAAGGTGACATTAACTACCAAAGGATCATGTTGAAGGTCACATTAACTACCAAAGGATCATGTTGAAGGTGACATTAACTACCAAAGGATCATGTTGAAGGTGACATTAACTACCAAAGGATCATGTTGAAGGTCACATTAACTACCAAAGGATCATGTTGAAGGTGACATTAACTACCAAAGGATCATGTTGAAGGTAACATTAACTACCAAAGGATCATGTTGAAGGTGGCAGTAACTACCAAAGGATCATGTTGAAGGTGACATTAACTACCAAAGGATCATGTTGAAGGTCACATTAACTACCAAAGGATCATGTTGAAGGTCACATGAACTACCAAAGGATCATGTTGAAGGTCACATTAACTACCAAAGGATCATGTTGAAGGTGACATTAACTACCAAAGGATCATGTTGAAGGTGACATTAACTACCAAAGGATCATGTTGAAGGTGGCATTAACTACCAAAGGATCATGTTGAAGGTGACAGTAACTACCAAAGGATCATGTTGAATGTGGAATTAACTACCAAAGGATCATGTTGAAGGTCACATTAACTACCAAAGGATCATGTTGAAGGTGACATTAACTACCAAAGGATCATGTTGAAGGTGGCATTAACTACCAAAGGATCATGTTGAAGGTGACAGTAACTACCAAAGGATCATGTTGAATGTGGAATTAACTACCAAAGGATCATGTTGAAGGTCACATTAACTACCAAAGGATCATGTTGAAGGTGACATTAACTACCAAAGGATCATGTTGAAGGTGACATTAACTACCAAAGGATCATGTTGAAGGTGACATTAACTACCAAAGGATCATGTTGAAGGTGGCATTAACTACCAAAGGATCATGTTGAAGGTGGCATTAACTACCAAAGGATCATGTTGAAGGTGACATTAACTACCAAAGGATCATGTTGAAGGTGGCATTAACTACCAAAGGATCATGTTGAAGGTGACATTAACTACCAAAGGATCATGTTGAAGGTGGCATTAACTACCAAAGGATCATGTTGAAGGTGACAGTAACTACCAAAGGATCATGTTGAAGGTGACAGTAACTACCAAAGGATCATGTTGAAGGTGACATTAACTACCAAAGGATCATGTTGAAGGTGGCAGTAACTACCAAAGGATCATGTTGAAGGTGACATTAACTACCAAAGGATCATGTTGAAGGTGACATTAACTACCAAAGGATCATGTTGAAGGTGACATTAACTACCAAAGGATCATGTTGAAGGAGAATTAACTACCAAAGGATCATGTTGAAGGTGACATTAACTACCAAAGGATCATGTTGAAGGTCACATTAACTACCAAAGGATCATGTTGAAGGTGACATTAACTACCAAAGGATCATGTTGAAGGTGACATTAACTACCAAAGGATCATGTTGAAGGTGACATTAACTACCAAAGGATCATGTTGAAGGAGAATTAACTACCAAAGGATCATGTTGAAGGTGACATTAACTACCAAAGGATCATGTTGAAGGTGACATTAACTACCAAAGGATCATGTTGAAGGTCACATTAACTACCAAAGGATCATGTTGAAGGTGACATTAACTACCAAAGGATCATGTTGAAGGTGACATTAACTACCAAAGGATCATGTTGAAGGTCACATTAACTACCAAAGGATCATGTTGAAGGTGACATTAACTACCAAAGGATCATGTTGAAGGTAACATTAACTACCAAAGGATCATGTTGAAGGTGGCAGTAACTACCAAAGGATCATGTTGAAGGTGACATTAACTACCAAAGGATCATGTTGAAGGTCACATTAACTACCAAAGGATCATGTTGAAGGTCACATGAACTACCAAAGGATCATGTTGAAGGTCACATTAACTACCAAAGGATCATGTTGAAGGTGACATTAACTACCAAAGGATCATGTTGAAGGTGACATTAACTACCAAAGGATCATGTTGAAGGTGGCATTAACTACCAAAGGATCATGTTGAAGGTGACAGTAACTACCAAAGGATCATGTTGAATGTGGAATTAACTACCAAAGGATCATGTTGAAGGTCACATTAACTACCAAAGGATCATGTTGAAGGTGACATTAACTACCAAAGGATCATGTTGAAGGTGACATTAACTACCAAAGGATCATGTTGAAGGTGACATTAACTACCAAAGGATCATGTTGAAGGTGACATTAACTACCAAAGGATCATGTTGAAGGTGGCATTAACTACCAAAGGATCATGTTGAAGGTGACAGTAACTACCAAAGGATCATGTTGAAGGTGACAGTAACTACCAAAGGATCATGTTGAAGGTGACATTAACTACCAAAGGATCATGTTGAAGGTGGCAGTAACTACCAAAGGATCATGTTGAAGATGGCATTAACTACCAAAGGATCATGTTGAAGGTGACATTAACTACCAAAGGATCATGTTGAAGGTGACAGTAACTTCCAAAGGATCATGTTGAAGGTGACATTAACTACCAAAGGATCATGTTGAAGGTGACAGTAACTACCAAAGGATCATGTTGAAGGTGGCAGTAACTACCAAAGGATCATGTTGAAGGTGACATTAACTACCAAAGGATCATGTTGAAGGTGGCTGTAACTACCAAAGGATCATGGTCGATATCGTAGTTTTCACCCTTCTTAAGAGAGTCAACCTGGTTTTAATGTCTATTAACCTGATGCTAGCCTACTGTTAAACCTTTGCAGCAGAAGGTTCATTTAAAAGCTCAGCATTACCTATAATATATACACTGCTCAAAAAAATAAAAGGGAACACTAAAATAACACATCCTAGATCTGAATGAATGAAATATTCTTATTAAATACTTTTTTCTTTACATAGTTGAATGTGCTAACAACAAAATCACACAAAAATTATCAATGGAGATCAAATTTATTAACTCACGGAGGTCTGGATTTGGAGACACACTCAAAATTAAAGTGGAAAACCACACTACAGGCTGATCCAACGTTGATGTAATGTCCTTAAAACAAGTCAAAATGAGGCTCAGTAGTGTGTGTGGCCTCCACGTGCCTGTATGACCTCCCTACAACGCCTGGGCATGTTCCTGATGAGGTGGCGGATGGTCTCCTGAGGGATCTCCTCCCAGACCTGGACTAAAGCATCCTCCAACTCCTGGACAGTCTGTGGTGCAACGTGGCGTTGGTGGATGGAGCGAGATATGATGTCCCAGATGTGCTCAATTGGATTCAGGTCTGGGGGACGGGCGGGCCAGTCCATAACATCAATGCCTTCTTCTTGCAGGAACTGCTGACACACTCCAGCCAGATGAGGTCTAGCATTATTCTTGCATTAGGAGGAACCCAGGGCCAACCGCACCAGCATATGGTCTCACAAGGGGTCTGAAGATCTCATCTTGGCACCTAATGGCAGTCAGGCTACCTCTGGCGAGCACATGGAGGGCTGTGCTGCCCCCCAAAGAAATGCCACCCCACACCATGACTGACCCACCGCCAAACCGGTCATGCTGGAGGATGTTGCAGGCAGCAAAACGTTCTCCACGGCGTCTCCAAACTGTCATGTCTGTCACATGTGCTCAGTGTGAACCTGCTTTCACCTGTATAGAGCTCAGGGCGCCAGTGGCGAATTTGCCAATCTTGGTGTTCTCTGGCAAATGCCAAACGTCCTGCACGGTGTTGGGCTGTAAGCACAACCCCCACCTGTGGAGGTCGGGCCCTCATACCACCCTCATGGAGTCTGTTCCTAACCGTTTGAGCAGACACATGCACATTTGTAGCCTGCTGAGGAGCACTGCTCTGGCAGTGCTCCTCCTTGCACAAAGGCGGAGGTAGGGGTCCTGCTGCTGAGTTGTTGCCCTTCTACGGCCTCCTCCACGTCTCCTGATGTACTGGCCTGTCTCCTGGTAGCGCCTCCATGCTCTGGACACTACGCTGACAGACACAGCAAACCTTCTTGCCACATCTCGCATTGATGTTCCATCCTGGATGAGCTGCACTACCTGCGCCACTTGTGTGGGTTGTAAACTCCGTCTCATGCTACCACTAGAGTGAAAGCACCGCCAGCATTCAAAAGTGACCAAAACATCAACCAGGAAGCATAGGAACTGAGAAGTGGTCTGTGATACCACCTGCAGAACCACTCCTGTATTGGGGGTGTCTTGCTAATTGCCTATAATTTCCACCTGTTGTTTATTCCATTTGCACAACAGCATGTGAAATTTATTGTCAATCAGTGTTGCTTCCTTAGTGGACAGTTTGATTTCACAGAAGTGTGATTGACTTGGAGTTACATTGTGTTGTTTAAATGTTCCCTTTATTTTTTTGAGTAGTGTATATAAATTATACAATTCATTTATCTTGATTCTTTGTTTTTATATCATTGTAGACTATCTGTATAATTTATAATTTATAATTTGCAACTCCATACTTGTGTCATCATAAACATATCCTCAGACATAGAATGTAGTTTGGAATAAAAAATGTGTTCAATTATAATTACAAACTAAATTGATATTTCAAACATAGTGTAAGCTGAATCCTCCATCTCTACTCTGTCATCCTCTGTCAGCCCCTCCATCTCCACTCTGTCATCCTCTGTCAGCCCCTCCATCTCCACTCTGTCATCCTCTGTCAGCCCCTCCATCTCCACTCTGTCATCCTCTGTCAGCCCCTCCATCTCCACTCTGTCATCCTCTGTCAGCCCCTCCATCTCCACTCTGTCATCCTCTGTCAGCCCCTCCATCTCCACTCTGTCATCCTCTGTCAGCCCCTCCATCTCCACTCTGTCATCCTCCTTCATGTCCTCTCTGTCATCCTCTGTCAGCATCTCCATCTCCTCTCTGTCATCCTATAGTATCACCTGTTAGCCACCTATACATAGTATCTTGGATGAAATAAATCGCTCAAGTGTTGGTCAGAATATATATTTTTCTCTCAATGCCAAACACAGTGAACACTTGTTTAATAAATTATCTCCCTCTCTCCCTCTCCCTCTCCCTCTCCCTCTCCCTCTCCCTCTCCCTCTCCCTCTCCCCTCTCCCTCTCTCTCCTTCTCCCTCTCTCTCCCTCTCTCTCCCTCTCTCCCTCTCTCTCCCCCTCTCCCTCTCTCTCCTTCTCTCTCTCTCCCTCTCTCTCCCTCTCTCTCCCTCTCTCTCCCTCTCCCTCTCCCTCTCCCTCTCCCTCTCCCTCTCCCTCTCTCTCTCCTTCTCACTCTCCTTCTCTCTCTCTCTCCCTCTCTCCCTCTCTCCCTCTCTCCCTCTCTCCCTCTCCCTCTCCCTCTCTCGCCTTCTCCCTCTCCCTCTCCCTCCCTCCCTCTCCCTCTCCCTCTCCCTCTCCCTCTCCCTCTCCCTCTCCCTCTCCCTCTCCCTCTCCCTCTCCCCTATCCCCCTTTCCAGAATGTTACACAGCCAATGGAGAGGACTACAGAGGCTGCCAGAACCAGACAAGCCTCCTGGGTGGTAAGCCCTGCCTCTTCTGGAACGAAACCTTCCAGCACCCCTACAACACCCTCAAGTACCCCAACGGAGAGGGTGGTCTTGGCAGCCACAACTACTGCAGGTGAGGCCCCCTCTGGAGCCCAAGCTAAAGCTTGTACTGGTGCTCAGAAAATAGCATCTTACCCCAGGATACTACCCAAGATGACAGTGGAGGATGCTGAGGGCAGGACGGCTCAGAGTAATGGGTGGAACAGAGCAAATGGAAGGACTTCCATGTGTTTGATGTATTTCCATTCCACCTATTCCGCTCCAGCCATTACCACGAGCCCATCCTCCTCAATTAAGGTGCCACCAACCTCCCAGAAAAGTAAAAGGAATAGTTAGATCTCATTCACTGGTGCTGTTAGCTTAGCTTGTTAGCATTTAGCCTCACTATTAGTATCACTGAACATTATTCAGACACTTTGTATTTACATGGGCAAGTGTAGTCGCTTGGGCAGGAAGTTCGCCGGAGCTGAGTGCCAACCTACATTTTTCTACTGCTTGAGTTCCTGGACCTCTTATAGAGGTGGCGTTCCTAGATCTTGATATAAACAGTACCGCCTTTACCCAAAATTAGTACCGAACGTCAAACACTGGTCAGAAGTGCACCTCAATGTCATCCTAGAGCAGAGAGGAAGGGAGCACTTTGGGATTCTTGTTATTGTATTGCACCTCAATGTCATCCTAGAGCAGAGAGGAAGGGAGCACTTTGGGATTCTTGTTATTGTATTGCACCTCAATGTCATCCTAGAGCAGAGAGGAAGGGAGCACTTTGGGATTCTTGTTATTGTATTGCCGCGTTCAAAACAAACACTGGACAGAAGTGCATACAATAGCACCTCAATGTCATCCTAGAGCAGAGAGGAAAGGAGCACTTTGGGATTCTTGTTATTGTATTGCCGCGTTCAAAACAACTGGGAACTTTGAAAAAAAGTCCACCTGGGAAAAAGCTTTTTGAACGGTCATCCAACTCAGAATTGCAAGTCGTAAACTTGGGCATCTTTCTAGAAGTCTGACTTTCCGACTTCAAGATCACTGACATCATGATTTGACCTAGTTTTTTTCTGAGTTACCATTTGTGTTGAAAGCACCAGCTGATGATACAAGTAGTGATGTCACTTCTGGTGCATACAGAATAGATACTGTATATGAAATTGTGTTTGATGTCAATGACTTAGACAGACTTTTTCTTAAAATGTGTGCAAGTATTTAGAAGTGAAGGAAGACATGTTTTGGAGTCAGGGGAGAGGTTCCCTTTTGGCTGGTTTGACACAGAACCCTCTCAGCGTGTCTGTGTATGTGTATGTGTGTGTGTACTGTATGACATGTGTGCGTACGCGTGTGTCCAGGCTTTTGTGTGTGTTTCCCCCCTTGCCTCTCTCAGACATTCACGTGTGAATATTTAACAGAGTTTATACAAGCAAAGACCTCCTCATCCCACTGATCTAGAGAATGCCAGGGAACACCACAGTGTCTGGATTAGGTTTGGGTGGTATCCAGATTGTCATAGCTTCATACCGACCTTGTGCCCTCTCGAGATATTCGGCATGAACAGCACTGAACACAAGGGGCAGTATTTTCAACCCCACTGAGCCGCTGTAATCCGAAGGTTAGCAATAATAACAAGTACATGTAAAATCCCATAGAGAATGCTAACTAAACGGTAACGAGCACATTGTAAACATTTTATACAGTCTCTGACCTAAACTATTTGTAGGACAGACATCCCAGCTCATAAAGTTATACAAGTAACTAAAAAATGCTTGTAAACAAACACAGCGTGACTGGGGACTACCGGTAAGCTTCATAATGAGGAAATTCGATTAATCTCGGCCGGGCGCCTGGTTAGGTGTGTTTCGTACTGGGTGAAAATTGATTGCATTCGTTTAGGAACCGAGCTGCCTCCCGGGCTTGAACCAGGTGCCGTGTTCAAAGCTAACGGGGAAGACGACTCACAAAACGTAATGTAGGAACACGTGGAGAAATGAGTAGGATCTCTTCTCTACTGCCCAAACCTAGCCTGGATAGCGCAACTTCACATGCAAAAGTGATTGTTTTATTTTTTTTATTTTTTATCTGTCTTCTCAATTGAAAACTAGTTTGAAAATTCAAACATATATTTTATGGAAAAGAGAGGTAGTATGTTTCTGGATGATGTACAATGCTGCTTTGTTGACAACATGGACATATTCATGTTCGATTTGAGAAGGCCACTCCTCCCTCGCCGTTTTTGTCCGCTCACGTCACGGGCTATAGACTGGTGCCATAGACTGGTGCCATAGACTGGTGCCATAGACAGGTACCATAGACTGGTACCATAGACTGGTGCCATAGACTGGTACCATAGACTGGTGCCATAGACTGGTGCCATAGACTGGTACCATAGACTGGTGCCATAGACTGGTACCATAGACTGGTGCCATAGACTGGTACCACAGACTGGTACCATAGACTGGTGCCATAGGCTGGTGCCATAGACTGGTACCATAGACTGGTGCCATAGACTGGTGCCATAGACTGGTGCCATAGACTGGTGCCACGCGACTCAGCATAACTGGATCTGCCCAATGACAAACAGGTGAAATGATGAACGAGATCTTCTTTATCTCCTAACATATTGCACAAGTTGACTGCAGGTATTTACTTAAAAAGTAGCTAGAAATATTCAAATGTATATATATATATATTTATTTTTTAAATAGTTTCAACGATATAGAAAGCATTGAAAAACCCTCCTGTGGTTAGTTCCACATATCCCGTTATACGGTACATTTACATTTACATTACATTTACATTTACATTTACGTCATTTAGCAGCCTTTGGATAGTATTCAGACCCCTTCTCTTTTTCCACATTTTGTGAGGTTACAGCCTTATTCTAAAATTGATTTAATTGTTTTTTTCCCTCATCAATCTACACAATACCCCATAATGACATCACAATACCCCATAATGACATCACAATACCCCATGATGACATCACAACACCCCATAATGACATCACAATACCCCATAATGACAAAGTAAAAACTGTTTTTTAGAAATGTTTGCTGATTTATTAAACATAAAACACTGAAATATCACATTTACATAAATATTCAGACCTTTTACTCAGTACTTTGTTGAAGCACCTTTGGCAGCAATTACAGCATTGAGTCTTCTTGGGTATATTTGGTGAGTTTCTCCCATCCTTCAGTTTGGATGGGGAGCATCGCTGCACAGCTATTTTCAGGTCTCTCCATAGATGTTTGATTGGGTTCAAGCCAGGCTCTGTCTGGGCCACTCAAGGACATTCAGAGTCTCCTGCCTTGTCTCCTGCTCAGGAGCAGGATTTCATCAAGAATCATTCTGTACTTTTCTCCGTTCTTCTTTGCCTCGATCCTGACTAGTCTCCCATTTCTCCCAGTTCATCATATGGATGGTGTCAGGTTTCCTCCAGATGTGATGCTTAGCATTCAGGACAAAGAGTTCAATCTTGGTTTCATCAGACCTGAGAATCTTGTTTCCCATGGTCTGAGAGTCTTTAGGTGTCTTTTGGCAAATGTGTATTTTACTGAGGAGTGGCTTCCATCTGGCCACTACCATAAAGGCCTGATTGGTGGAGTTCTGCAGGGATGGTTGTCCCTCTGGACGGTTCTCCATCTCCACAGAGGAACTCCAGAGCTCTGTCAGAGTGACCATCAGGTTCTTGGTCACCTCCCTAACCAAGATCCTTCACCCCAATTGTTCAGTTTGGCTGGGCGGTCAGCTCTTGGAAGAGATTTGGTGGCTCTAAACTTCCTCCATGTAAGAATGATGGAGACCACTGTGTTCTTGGGGACCTTCAATGCTGCAGAAATGTGTGTGTGTGTGTGTGTGTGTGTGTGTGTGTGTGTGTGTGTGTGTGTGTGTGTGTGTGTGTGTGTGTGTGTGTGTGTGTGTGTGTGTGTGTGTGTGTGTGTGTGTGTGTGTGTGTGTGTGTGTGTGTGTGTGTGTGTGGTGTCAATCATCATGTGTTTGTATGCCACCGCGGACAGACGCCCACCCAGACCCTCCCCTATAGATTCAGGTTTTGCGGCCGGAGTCCGCACCTTTGGGGGGGGGGGGGGTACTGTCCATTTAGTGTCAGTGTCAGGGCGTGAGTTGGGGTGGGCAGTCTATGTTTGTTTTTCTATGTTTGGATTTTGTGCTCGACCTCGTATGGTTCTCAATCAGAGGCAGGTGTCGTTAGTTGTCTCTGATTGAGAATCATACTTAGGTAGCCTGGGTTTCACTGTTGGTTTGTGGGTGTTTGTTTCCGTGTGAGTGTTTGTTGCCACACGGTCCTGTTTCGGTTTTCATCACATCGTTTATTGTTTTGTATTTCAGTGTTCCGTTCGTTTTTAATAAATCGTCATGAACACTTACCACGCTGCATCTTGGTCCGATCCTTACTCCTCTTTGCCGTTACACATTTCTGTATGCTGAAACAGGAAAGGGCCTTCCCCAAACTGTTGCCACAAAGTCGGAAGCACAGAATCGTCTAGAATGTCATTGTATGCTATAGCATTAAGATTTCTCTTCGCTGGAACTAAGGGGCCTAGCCTGAACCATGAAACATAGCCCCAGACCATTATTCTTCCTGTACCAAACTTTACACTTGACACTATGGTAATGTTCTCCTGGCATCCTCCAAACACAGGTTCGTCTGTCGGACTGCCAGATGGTGAAGCGTGATTCATCACTCCAGAGAACGCATTTCTACTGTTCCAGAGTCCAATGGCGGTGCGCTTTACACCACTCCAGCCGACACTTGGCATTGGGCATGGTGATCTTAGCCTTGTGTGCGGCTGCTCTGCCATGGAAGTCCATTTCATGAAGCTCCCGACCAACAGTTCTTGTGCTGACGTTGCTTCCAGTCAGTTGCTTCCAGAGGCAGTTTGGAAGTTGGTAGTGAGTGTTGCACCTGAGGACAGACAATTTTTATATGCTACTCGCTTCAGCACCTGGCGGTTCCGTTATGTGAGCTTGGGTGGCCTACCACTTTGCGGCTGAGCAGTTGTTGCTCCGACGTTTCCACTTCACAATAACAAATGTCAGTGAAGAGACTTACCAGCTGGTCAGCGCATGCTCTGAGTATGCGTCCTGGTAATCCATCTGAGGCTTGTGAATGTTAAGGTATTTAGCTCGTCTAGTAGGCTCGCGTCACTGGGCAGCTCACAGCCGGGTCTCCCTTTTGTATTCCGTGATAGTGCGCAAGCCCTGACACATCCGACGAGAGTCAGAGTCGGCATAGTAGGATTTGATCTTAGTCCTGTATTTACATATATGCCTGTTTGATGTCTCGTCTGAGGTCGTAGTGGGATTTCTTATAAGTGTTCCTCCTTGAAAGCGGCAGCTGCACTCATCTACAACACTCACATAAGCCTACAGCCCAGTAGACTCATTGAACCCAGTAGCTAGCATTGAGTTTGTACAGTATATTCCTCTTACTGTGTAGTCTTTTATCCATTGTTTTGATCCAGACAGACTTCCAGTAAGCGGCGTAGATATCATAGATATTAAATATAGTATTTCCCCACCACCACCACCACCACATAAAAACTCCCTTAAAACGTTGCCTAAGACTAAGTCATGGCTATTGATCTTGAGAAACTTCCAGTAAGTAGCTAAGTGCCATAGATATTCAAAATAGATGTAGTATTTCCCCACCACTTAAAATCCCTTTCAAAACATTTCCTAAGTGTAAGTCGTGGCCATTAAGTCATAAAGCAACAATGCTTTGAAGTGGCCAAGGACGGATTTGTTTTTTTGCTTTACTTGGATTGGGACTCCTATGATTTATGACTGGGATACATAGGCCCGCAGCACAAATGGCACCCTCTTCCTTATATGGTGCACTGCTTTTGAACGGGGCCCATAGGGCTCTGTTCAAAAGTAGTGCACTATGAAGGGAATATAGAGTGCCATTTGGGGGCACAGCCAGAAAGGATAAGGGAAGGCTTTAACTCCACTGCACATAAAAAATATATTACTCTTGACAAGCAATGTGGAGCTCTTCATTTGTTGGAGTCTATCTCCTTTACGTGACCCTAGCACAATAAACAGTTCATATTTCAGCCTAATGACAACTCACCACTTCATAAATGCAGTCGTTGAAGGTAAAATAGACATTTCCACAATCAGCTAAATAAATTGTATATTTGAGTCTTCTTTAGGTTTGCTTTAATCAATACCTTATCTCTCCACCTCATTTTCTTTCTCTATTTCTCTCTCTCTCTCTCTCTCTCTCTCTCTCTCTCTCTCTCTCTCTCTCTCTCTCTCTCTCTCTCTCTCTCTGCCTCTCTATTTCTCTCTGCCTCTCTATTTCTCTCTGCCTCTCTCTCTCTGCCTCTCTCTCTCTCTCTCTGCCTCTCTATTTCTCTCTCTGCCTCTCTCTCTGCCTCGCTATTTCTCTCTCTGCCTCTCTATTTCTCTCTCTGCCTCTCTCTCTCTGCCTCTCTATTTCTCTCTCTGACTCTCTCTCTCTCTGCCTCTCTATTTCCCTCTCTGTCTCTCTCTCTCTGCCTCTATTTCTCTCTGCCTCTCTATTTCTCTCTCTGTCTCTCTCTCTCTCTCTGCATCTCTCTCTTTCTCTCTCAATTCATTTTAAGTGCTGTATTGGCATAGGAAACATAGATTTACATTGCCAAAGCAAGTGAAATAGATATTAAACAAAAGTGAAATAAACAATAAAATAATTTACAGTTAACATTACACTCCCAAATGTTCCAAAAGAATAAAGATGTTTCGGTTGTCATATTATGTGCAAATAGTTAAAGTACAAAAGGGAAAATAAATAAAGCCAGCAGCATACCACCCTGCATGCCACTGCTGGCATGATTCTGAAGCTAAGCAGGGTTGGTGCTGGTCAGTCCCTGGATGGGACACCAGATGCTGCTGGAAGTGGTGTGACATTGTCCTGTGTAGGGCGCTGTTTTTTGAATGGCATGTTTAACGGGTGTCCTGACTCTCTGTGGTCACTAATGATCCCAATGCACTCGTTGTAACAGTAGGGGTGTTAACCCTGGTGTCCTGCCTCTCTGTGGTCACTAATGATCCCAATGCACTAGTTGTAAGAGTAGGGGTGTTAACCCTGGTGTCCTGCCTCTCTGTGGTCACTAATGATCCCAATGCACTAGTTGTAACAGTAGGGGTGTTAACCCTGGTGTCCTGCCTCTCTGTGGTCACTAATGATCCCATGGCACTAGTTGTAACAGTAGGGGTGTTAACCCTGGTGTCCTGCCTCTCTGTGGTCACTAATGATCCCATGGCACTAGTTGTAAGAGTAGGGGTGTTAACCCTGGTGTCCTGCCTCTCTGTGGTCACTAATGATCCCAATGCACTAGTTGTAAGAGTAGGGGTGTTAACCCTGGTGTCCTGACTCTCTGTGGTCACTAATGATCCCAATGCACTAGTTGTAAGAGTAGGGGTGTTAACCCTGGTGTCCTGACTCTCTGTGGTCACTAATGATCCCAATGCACTAGTTGTAACAGTAGGGCTGTTAGCCCAGGTGTCCAGGCCTTCATTCCATCATGGCCACCTAATCAAATCAAATCAAACGTATTTATATAGCCCTTCGTACATCAGCTGATATCTCAAAGTGCTGTACAGAAACCCAGCCTAAAACCCCAAACAGCAAGCAACGCAGGTGTAGAAGCATCTGCTTACAATTGGCTCATTCATCCCCCCTCCTCTCCCCTGTAACTATTCCCCAGGTAAATGAGAATGTGTTCTCTGTCAAGTTATCTGGTACAATAAGGGTTAAATACAAAAATGTACAATAGTGTTTGTTCTTCACTGGTTGCCCTTTTCTTGTGGCAACAGGTCACTAATCTTGCCGCTTTATGGGCACACTGTGCAACTTCACCCAATAGATATGGGTGTTTATCAAAATTAGGTTTGTTTTCTAATTCTTTGTGAGTCTGAGGGAAATATGTGTCTCTAATATGGTCATACATTTGGCAGGAGGTTAGGAAGTGTAGCTCAGTTTCCACCTCATTTTGTGGCTAGTGTGCACATAGTCTGTCTTCTCTTGAGAGCCAGGTCTGCCTACGGAGGCCTCTTTGTACATAGTCAAAGCTTTCCTTCATTTTGAGTCAGTCACAGTGGTCAGGTATTCTGCCACTTTGTACTCTCAGTTTGGAGCCAAATAGCATGCTAGTTTTTTTGTACATTTTGTTCCAATGTGTCTAGTAATTATCTTTTTGTTTTTCTCATGATTTGGTTGGGTCTAATTATGTTGCTGTCCTGGGGCTCTGTGGGGTCTGTTTGTGTTGGTGAACAGAGCCCCAGGATCAGCTTGCTTGGGGGACTCTTCTCCAGGTTCATCTCTCTGTAGATGATGGCTTTATTATAGAAGGTTATAGAAGGTTTGGCAGGTCTCTCTCTCTCTCTGTGTGTCTTCTAGGGACTGGAGAGAATACTTCACACTGTGAGTAGATGAGCGATGGCATTTAGAGAGGCTGAGATACACAGTTACACATTGTTTTGTCATTGCCAGGCTAAGACGTGTGTGTGTGTGTGTGTGTGTGTGTGTGTGTGTGTGTGTGTGTGTGTGTGTGTGTGTGCGTGCGTGCGTGCGTGCGTGCGTGCGTGCGTGCGTGCGTGCGTGCGTGCGTGCGTGCGTGCGTGTGTTGGGTGTGTTGGGTGTACATGGGTGTGTGTGAGTTTCTAGAGTCCCCACCCACTCTGTCAATCACCATATTCTTATCGGCAGACTCAGTAGCCTCGGTTTTTCGGATGACTGCCTTGCCTGGTTCACCAATTACTTTGCAGACAGAGTTCAGTGTGTCAAATCGGAGGGTATGTTGTCCGGTCCTCTGGCAGTCTCTATGGGGGTGCCACAGGGTTCAATTCTCGGGCCGACTCTGCGGGCGATTCCCTGATCCACCTCTACGCAGACGACACCATTGTATACACTTTCGGCCCGTCATTGGACACATGCTATCTAACCTCCAATCGAGCTTCAATGCCATACAACACTCCTTCCGTGGCCTCCAACTGCTCTTAAACGCTAGTAAAACCAAATGCATGCTTTTCAACCGATCGCTGCCTGCACCCGCATGCCCGACTAGCATCACCACACTGGATGGTTCCGACCTTGAATATGTGGACATCTATAAGTACCTAGGTGTCTGGCTAGACTGCAACCTCTCCTTCCAGACCCATATCAAACATCTCCAATCGAAAATCAAATCAAGAATCGGCTTTCTATTCCGCAACAAAGCCTCCTTCACTCACGCTGCCAAGCTTACCCTAGTAAAACTGACTATCCTACCGATCCTCGACTTCGCCGACGTCATCTACAAAATTGCTTCCAACACTCTACTCAGCAAACTGGATGCAGTTTATCACAGTGCCATCCGTTTTGTCACTAAAGCATCTTATACTACCCACCACTGCGACTTGTATGCTCTAGTCGGCTGGCCCTCGCTACATATTCGTCGCCAGACCCACTGGCTCCAGGTCATCTACAAGGCCATGCTAGGCAAAGCTCCACCTTATCTCAGCTCACTGGTCACGATGGCAACACCCATCCGTAGCACGCGCTCCAGCAGGTGTATCTCATTGATCATCCCTAAAGCCAACACCTCATTCGGCCGCCTTTCGTTCCAGTACTCTGCTGCCTGTGACTGGAACGAATTGCAAAAATTGCTGAAGTTGGAGACTTTTATCTCCCTCACCAACTTCAAACATCAGCTAGCTGAGAAGCTAACCGATCGCGCAGCTGTACATAATCTATTGGTAAATAGCACACCCATTTTCACCTACCTCATCCCCACAGTTTTTATTTATTTACTTTTCTGCTCTTTTGCACACCAATATCTCTACCTGTACATGATCATCTGATCATTTATCACTCCAGTGTTAATCTGCAATATTGTAATTATTCGCCTACCTCCTCATGCCTTTTGCACACATTGTATATAGACTCCCCTTTTTTCTCTCTGTTATTGACTTGTTAATTGTTTACTCCATGTGTAACTCTGTGTTGTCTGTTCACACTGCTATGCTTTATCTTGGCCAGGTCGCAGTTGCAAATGAGAACCTGTTCTCAACTAGCCTACCTGGTTAAATAAAGGTGAAATCAAAAAAATAAAAATAAAAATATGGAGAAGACTCTCTGTCCATCACATTTGGTTTGAAGAATTTGAATAGCAACATATTTCATTTAAAATCTCCAGTATTCTCTCTCTCTCTCTCTCTCTCTCTCTCTCTCTCTCTCTCTCTCTCTCTCTCTCTCTCTCTCTCTCTCTCTCTCTCTCTCTCTCTCTCTCTCTCTCTCTCTCTCTCTCTCTCTCTCTCTCTCTTACTCTCTCTCTCTCTTTATCTCTCTCTCTCTCACCCTTTTCATGAGAGAGAGAGAGAGAGAGAGAGAGAGAGAGAGAGAGAGAGAGAGGTGAGAGGAGGAGTGTGACAGCCCGTCTGATTCCTGAATCAAGGGAGATTTTATACGAACCAGAACACAGCTGAGGCAGGGCCCTGAGCAAGGCTGAGGCTGGGACCAGAGCGAGGCTGAGGCTGGGTCTAGTGCGAGGGTGAGACCAGAGCACAGGTGCAAATCTAGTGCCAGGAATCATTACATGTCATTACTTTAACATAGGCTTCACAGCAAAGATCCAATATACTAGATGGGTTCGCGAAGTATTTGCTTGTGTGTGTGTGTGTGTGAGTGAGTGAGTATCTGAGTGTGAGTGTGTCGGGGAGACTTGGCCATGAGAACAAGGTGGAATGGGGGTCGACTTACGAGGAACGAGAGGGGAATCGTAAACCGTGTTCCTATCCCATTGTTGGCTTTTTCCCATACTAATTTAGTTGAAAGGGGTCTGTGGCTCCATGGCGGTGTGCGGAGAACACCCTAAAAGCCCTCACATATAATCTTTATAGATGACCGTAAAACAGCCCAGTGAAAACAGGGAGAGATGGGGTGTCAAATGAATCCCAGAAAAGGACAGCAAAGCTGCACTAAAGGTCAGCAGCTTTTACGTCTCTCCGGAGAGACTTTCCTGACAGAGACTATGCTCAACGCATTTCAAATACTGACATATTGTCCCGTAGAATACCGCTGTATATTCTTACAGCACAGGGCTCGCAGTTTGCAGGTGCAGACATGCATCACTTTTATTGATAACGTACATTTCAATTAAAGCTAATTAAAGGGGAGTTTTCAACACACTGTAGCCTACACACAGCTCCATTTCCATTATTTTTAAAGTTTTTTTTTTTGGGGGGGGGGGGGGGGGTCATTTAGCAGACACTCTTATCCAGAGCAACTTTTATTCAGGTTTATTTAGTCAGGTTGTCCCATTGGACCTCTTGTTCATGCAAGACCGTGCCTGAGTTGGTGTTGTGCTGCTCGACAGGTTAGAGGAGGACTAGATCCAATAGTCCATGGTTGTGCCCCAACTGACACCCTAGATAGTGCACTACATTTGACCAGGGCCCATGTCCAAAGTAGTGCAGCATATAGGGAAAATGGTGCCATTTGAGGCACAGCTGTTGTTAAAGGTGTGTGATGGTTCAGTTGGAGGTTGGCTGGTTTTACCAGCCGTTTCCTAGCTATTAGTATGCAGGTGTGCAGACCGGGTGTAAGTTCGAGGTGTTCAGCGGTACAGTAGCCTATAGGACCACAGCCTTCTCCTACAAGGCTGGTAATGGCCATGGTGTCAGGGTGAGTTGTTCTCCTCATGTTTATAGGAATTAAATCTCCCTGACTGTTGTCAGGGACACACCACATCAACTGTGGAGTGAGGTAAAGCATGAAGGATGAATGTCCGCATACGCTTTAACTTGCTCAGGTTCAGCTTCAGCATCATTGTATTTGTTATAAGCAATAGAACAAAGTCCAGTTGTCACGACTTCCGCTGAAGTTGGCTCCCCTGCCTGTTGGGGTGGTGCTCGGCGGTCGTCGTCACCGTCCTACTAGCCGCTACCGATCCCTTGTTCGTTTGTCTGTTGGTTTTGTCTTATTAGTTTCACCTGTGTGTATTTTAGTTTAATTAGCTTCCCTATATGTAGTAGTTTGTCCCGCCCTTGTTTTGTGCGGGATTGTTTTTTGTTACTCTGTTGGATGGTGGTTTTTCGTGTCTTTATTCTCCGGACTATTTTGGACCTGTGTTTGGACTGGTCAATTGTATGTTTTTGTGCGCCGGAGAATAAATTGACAATCTACTGAACCCTGCTCTCTGCGCCTGATTCCACCCACCACTCCTAGTAAATCGTGACACCAGTGACTATTCACTTCTGATTTAAAATGACAGACAGATGTTTTAGTCGGCTTAAAGAGACCTCTGTTTTCAGCTTTCATCTTTCTCTGTGGCATCGGATTGTGTGGCTAAACGCAGGTAGACCTGGGTTCAAATACTATTAGAAATCTTTCAAATGCTTTTAACATTTGTTTCAGTCTGCCTAGTGTACAAGTTGGGCGGTGTTTGAACTTTTATAACTGTCTTTATTGGTTCAATTGCAATAGGCTAGCTCAAACAAGCACAGAGAGTATTTTAAATCATTTCAAATAGTGTTTGAACCCTGGTCTGAAGCGCATGCAAGCTAGTGGCTTGCTAATAGCACAGAAAAGCATGTTATTTCTGTCCCATCTCAGTGTTATTCTTTGCTGCAGGTTTTCTCCCCTCTGTGTTGATGATTCAGTGCTTTTTTATGGCTACACCGTGCCAGAGATTTGAAAGTTTATCATACCTTTTATGATTAGGGGCACTTGGAAAATGGTTATAAAAGTATGTCGAACAGCGGCCAGCAGGGAACAGGTGTTTTTCTCTGTTCTCAGATGTAAGTGAGCCGCACTGCTGAGTTAAAACACACACTGTCAAGCAGCTAGCTGAAACACACTGTCGAGCAGCTAGCTGAAACACACACTGGCTAGCTGAAACACACACTGTGTCATGTTTGTCATTTATTGTCATGTCTTGTCCCTGTGCTCCCCATGCTATTCGTTTCCCTCTGCTGGTCTTGTTTGGTTCTATCCCTCTCTCTCCCCCTCCCCCTTTCACTCTCTCGCTCTCTCTTCTCTCTGTCGTTCCGTTCCTGCTCCCAGCTGTTCCTATTCCCCTAATCATCATTTAGTCTTCCCACACCTGTTCCCGATCCTTTCCCCTGATTAGACTCCCTATTTATTCCTTTGTGATCCGTTCCTGTTCCATCGGTTCCTTGTTTTGTATTCCAAGCTGTAATTGCGTTTCGCCCTGTCCTGTCGTGTTTTTTGCCGTGATTGTGTATCACCCTGTCCTGTCGTGTTTTGTGCCTTCTTCAGACGCTGCGTGTGAGCAGGTGTCTCAGTTGACTACGGCCTGCGCCTACCCGAAGCGACCTGCAGTCTGTGGCCGCTTCTCCAGTTGTTTTCCCCTCTACTATCTAGAGGATTTCAGTTATTCGGTTTTGAGCATTAATAAACTCTGTTTCTGTTAAGTCGCGTTTGGGTCCTCCTTCACCTGCATAACACACTGGCTAGCAGCTAGCTAAAACACACACTGGCTAGCAGCTAGCTAAAACACACACTGGCTAGCAGCTAGCTAAAACACACACTGGCTAGCAGCTAGCTAAAACACACACTGGCTAGCAGCTAGCTGAAACACACACTGGCTAGCAGCTAGCTGAAACACACACTGGCTAGCAGCTAGCTAAAACACACACTGGCTAGCAGCTAGCTAAAAAAACAGCTAAAACAGAGTAGTTGGAGCGTCTCCACTTTCTCTTTACTAACTAGGGCTGGGAATTACCAGGGACCTCACGAATTACGGCATGTCTGGGTCCCAAGTGGGTGGGCCTATGCCCTGCCAGACCTACCTATGGCTGCGCCCCTGCCCAGTCATGTGAGGGCCTAATTTATTTATTTCAATTGACTAATTTCCTTATATGAACTGTAACTCAGTAAAATCGTTGAAATCGTTGCATGTTGTGTTTATATTTTTGTTCAGTTCTTTCAGCTGTTTTAAGCTGGTGTACAAAACTGAAAGTAAAAATGAAAAAATGAAACGTAAAAACGGGAATCATAGAAATAGAGCATATAGAACAGATCTACAGCTTCTTAGATTGGCTTTCAATGAGAATGACAGATCTATAACTCACATTTCTGTGTGAATTTGGTCAGCGTTTCTTTTATTTTGGCAGTTACCTGTAGTTACCCCTGTAGCTCTTCCAAGTACCTGTGTTCCGCTGGCCCCTCTCCTTTAAATAACGCTCTTGGGAGCCATTTGGGAGATGAGCCCATGTTTAGGAGGAAGAGAGGGATCATTTTCTTCTAACGGAGGACAAAAAAAAGACCCTAATGCTAACAGTTACGGTAGCTCGATTTCATCCCCAGGTTAAAGTTTCCTCTGTTCCCCACTCAATAACCTTCCTTCTGTCCTGTGACAGGAGAGGAAGAGACCCTGGGAAGTGTTTTTGATAGCAGAAGAAAAAAGGAATGGAAACGCCCTTCAGAATTCGCCCCACAATAGTGCTGTAATGGGATAGCTGAGGCCCGGGGGAAAATGTCTCAGGCAATTACAGTCCAAGTTAGAAAAGGACAACAGTAGTGCTCCCAAAAACGAGCATTCCTCCATTGACCTGGGATGTTTTTATTGTTGCCTCATGCTCCTCACTAACAAAAATGGTTCCACGGATTGTGATAATATACTCCCAAGTGTGTCTCTTACCTATTCATTATATAATCAACCATTTACAAACTCTTTGTAAGTGAAGTATTACCATTAAAAAATACGCTTGGTATCACACAAACAGTATGCCAAAAATACACAGAAACCAGCACCTGCTCAAAGCCTCTGTCTAGATGTGTGGGCTCTCCCCTTCCTTCCCACCGCCCATCCAATCCCTTCCCTTCCTCCCCAATCCTACTGGCCATTCCATCCAATCCCTTCCCTTCCTCCCCAATCCTACTGGCCATTCCATCCAATCTCTTCCCTTCCTCCCCAATCCTACTGGCCATTCCATCTAATCCCTTCCCTTCCTCCCCAATCCTACTGGCCATTCCATCTAATCCCTTCCCTTCCTCCCCAATCCTACTGGCCATTCCATCTAATCCCTTCGCTTCCTCCCCAATCCTACTGGCCATTCCATCTAATCCCTTCGCTTCCTCCCCAATCCTACTGGCCATTCCATCTAATCCCTTCCCTTCCTCCCCAATCCTACTGGCCATTCCATCTAATCCCTTCCCTTCCTCCCCAATCCTACTGGCCATTCCATCTAATCCCTTCCCTTCCTCCCCAATCCTACTGGCCATTCCATCTAATCCCTTCGCTTCCTCCCCAGTCCTACTGGCCATTCCATCTAATCCCTTCGCTTCCTCCCCAATCCTACTGGCCATTCCATCTAATCCCTTCCCTTCCTCCCCAATCCTACTGGCCATTCCATCTAATCCCATCCCTTCCTCCCCCATGCCATCGCCCATCCAATCCCATCCCTTCCTCCCACCCCATCGCCCATGCCATCCAATCCCATCCCTTCCTCCCCAAACCCACCGCCAATTCAATCCCATCTCTTCTCAGTGAAACCAAAACAGCCAAAGCGTCGCAGGGGCCAGAGGGGGGCCAGAAGGGGGCCAGAGGGGGGCCAGAAGGGGGCCAGGCTGTCAGGTTTGAAGGGTTAAAAGGGAAGTGGACGTTCAAAGATCTGTGACCCCTTCAGACAAAAGGCCCTGCTCTCTCTGTGCTCCCCAGGACAGGTCTCTGTCTCACTGCTTCAACCTAAACAAAGACATCGTGTTCCTCTATCTGTCACTCTGTCCCTCTCTGTCTCTCTTTCTGTCTGTCTGAGAGCCTTCTGTCTACACTGGTTTCTACTGGAAATGCATAGTCAGTTCTGAGGGCCAGAACACAGGGTAAAATACCAACTGAGGCAGGCTGCTGCGGTAGGGAGATGATTGACACCACAAACAATAACAAATTCAGAAATAAATCTCCACACAGCAGGCATTCTTCTGTAATTGTATTTAATATTAAGTCTCCAGTTTTTGCTACATAACCTCTTTTTATGTTTGTTTTCTTCCCCATTTTCTCTCCCTCCCTGCCTCCCACACTCCCTCCCTCCCTGCCCTGCCTCCCACACTCCCACACTCCCTCCCTCTCTGCCTCCCACACTCCCTCCCTGCCTCCCACACTCCCTCCCTCCCTGCCTCCCTCCCTGCCTCCTACACTCCCTCCCTGCCTGCCACACTCCCTCCCTGCCTCCCACACTCCCTCCCTGCCTCCCACACTCCCTCCCTCCCTGCCTCCCACACTCCCTCCCTGCCTCCCTCCCACACTCCCTCCCTCCCTGCCTCCCTGCCTCCCACACTCCCTCCCTCCCTGCCTCCCACACTCCCTCCCTGCCTCCCACACTCCCTCCCTCCCTGCCTCCCTCCCTCCCTCCCACACTCCCTCCCTGACTCCCTGCCTCCCACACTCCTCTCCAGGAACCCTGATGGTGATGTCCAGCCGTGGTGTTACATCGCTGACCATGAAGACGGAATCTACTGGAGATACTGCGACATACCCACCTGTCAGAGTAAGAGAATGTATGTGTGTGTGTGTGTGCGTTCTTGCGTGTGAATCAGAGTCATGTCGTCAACGCCCTGTGTTCCTGTGTTACACCCTGGCTGACCTGAAAGCCCAGAGGCCCTGTTCGTCTCCCAGTCGGTGGCTCTGTCAGTCGCTCTGCGTGTCAGATCGTTATGAAAAGGTTTATAGGTCATCTGCAGAAGCTTTTCACTGAGCTATTATCATCCTGAAGAATGTCTCTTAACTCGGCTCTGCAGTGTCCGGGCATGCCTGTTCCATGTGAACTGTCAGTCAGTCGCACTGTGTTTTTACATTTCTGTAATTAGCTGCCACTCATTCAGCTCAGCAGAGCTCAATACAGCAGTCAGTGTGTTGTGTTATTGCCTCTGTGCTTGTTCTCTACTGGCATACATGTTCTCTACTGGTATGTTCTCTACTGGCATCTTAATTGGGTTGAGGTCGGGTGATTGTGGAGGCCAGGTCATCTGATGCAGAAATCCATCACTCTCCTTCTTGGTTAAATAGCCCTTACACAGCCTGGAGGTGTGTTTTGGGTCATTGTCCTGTTGAAAACAACTAAGCGCAAACCAGATGGGATGGAGTATCGTTGCAGAATGCTGTGGAAGCCATGCTGGTTAAGTGTGCCTTGAATTTTAAGTAAATCACAGACAGTGTGACCAGCAAAGCACCCCCACAGCATCAAACCTCCTCCTCCATGCTTCACGGTGGGAACCACACATTTGGAGATCATCCGTTCATCTACTCTGCGTCTCACAAAGACACGGCGATTGGAAGCAAAAATCTAAATTTTGGACTCATCAGACCAAAGGGCAGATTTCCACTGGTCTAATGTCCATTGCTCGTGTTTCTTGGACCAAACAAGTATCTTCTTCTTATGTGTCCTTTAGTAGCAGCAATTCGACTATGAAGGCCTGATTCACACAGTCTCCACTGAACATGTTGAAATGTGTCTGTTACTTAAACTCTGTGAAGCATTTATTTGGGCTGCTATTTTTGAGGTTGGTAACTCTAATGAACTTATCCTCTGCAGCAGAGGTACCTCTGGGTCTTCCATTCATGTAGCGTTCCTCATGAGAGCCATTTTCATCATAGTGCTTGATGGTGTTTGCGACTGCACTTGAAGAAACTTTCAAAGTTCTTCAAATTTTCCATTTTCACTGACCTTCATGTCTTAAAGTTATGACAGACTATAATTTCTCTTGCCATAATATGGACTTGGTCTTTTACCAAATAGGGCTATATTCTGTACACCACCCCTACCTTGTTACAACACAACTGATTGGCTTAAACGCATTAAGAAGGAAAGAAATTCCACAAATTAGGCACACTTTTTTTAATGCCAAGAGTGTGCAAAGCTGTCATCAAGGCAAAGGGTGGCTATTTGAAGATTCTCAAATCTCAACACTTTTTTGGTTACTAAATTATTCCATATGTGCTATTTCATAGTTTTGATGTCTTCACTATTATTCTACAATGTAGAACATTGTAAAAATAAAGAGAAATCCTTGAATGAGTACGTGTTCTAAAACTTTTGACGGGTAGTGTATATACAGTTGAAGTCGTAAGTTTACAAACACTTAGGTTGGAGTCATTAAAACTAATTTTTCAACCACTCCACAAATTTCTTGTTAACAAACTACAGTTTTGGCAAGTCGGTTAGGACATCTACTTTGTGCATGACACAAGTAATTTTTCCAAAAGTTGTTTGCAGACAGATTATTTCACTTGTAATTCACTGTATCACAATTCCCTTGGGTCAGAAGTTTACATACACTAAGTTGACTGTGCCTTTAAACAGCTCTGCCAGGAGGAATGGGCCAAAATTCACCCAACTTATTGTGAAAAGCTTGTGGAAGGCTACCCGAAACATTTGACCCAAGTTAAACAATTTAAAGGCAATGCTACCAAATAGTAATTCAGGGTATGTAAACTTCTGACCCATGGGAATGTGATGAAAGGAATAAAAGCTGAAATAAATAATTCTCTCCTCTATTATTCTGACATTTCGCAGGTTTTCCTACTTACAAAGCATGTAGAGATCTGTCATTTTTAGCATAGGTACACTTCAACTGTGAGAGACGGAATCTAAAACAAAAACCCAGAAAATCACATTGTATGATTTTTAAGTAATTCATTTCCATTTTATTGCATGACATAAGTATTTGATCACCTACCAATCAGTAAGAATTGTGGTTCTCACAGATCTGTTAGTTTTTCTTTAAGAAGCCCTCCTGTTCTCCACTCATTACCTATATTAACTGCACCTGTTTGAACTCGTTACTTGTATAAAAGACACCTGTCCACACACTCAATCAAATAGACACCAACCTCTCCACAATGGCCATTGTAGACCTGCACAAGGCTGGGATGTGCAACAGGACAATAGGCACGCAGTTTGATGAGAAGGCAACAACTGTTGGCGCAATTATTACAAAATGGAAGAAGTTCAAGATGACGGTCAATCACCCTCGGTCTGGGGCTCCATGCAAGATCTCACCTCGTGGGGCATCAATGATCATGAGAAAGGTGAGGGATCAGCCCAGAACTACACGGCAGGACCTGGTCAATGACCTGAAGAGAGCTGGGACCACAGTCTCAAAGAAAACCATTAGTAACACACTACACCGTCATGGATTAAAATCCTGCAGCGCACGCAAGGTCCCCCTGCTCAAGCCAGCGCATGTCCAGGCCCGTCTGAAGTTTGCCAATGACCATCTGGATGATCCAGAGGAGGAATGGGAGAAGGTCATGTGGTCTGATGAGACAAAAATAGAGCTTTTTGGTCTAAACTCCACTTGCCGTGTTTGGAGGAAGAGGGATGAGTACAACCCCAAGAACACCATCACAAACCGTGAAGCATGGAGGTGGAAACATCATTCTTTGGGAATGCTTTTCTGCAAAGGGGATAGGACGACTGCACTGTATTGAGGGGAGGATGGATGGGGCCATGTATCGTGAGATCTTGGCCAACAACCTCCTTCTCTCAGTAAGAGCATTGAAGATGGGTCATGGCTGGGTCTTCCAGCATTACAACAAGCCGAAACACACAGCCAGGGCAACTAAGGTGTGGCTCCGTAAGAAGCATCTCAAGGTCCTGGAGTAGCCTAGCCAGTCTCCAAACCTGAACCCAATAGAACATCTTTGGAGGGAGCTGAAAGTCCTTATTGCCCAGCGACAGCCCTGAAACCTGAAGGATCTGGAGAAGGTCTGTATGGAGGAGTGGGCCAAAATCCCTGCTGCAGTGTGTGCAAACCTGGTCAAGAACTACAGGAAACGTATGATCTCTGTAATTGTAAACAAAGGTTTCTGTACCAAATATTAAAGTTCTGCTTTTCTGATGTATCAAATACTTATGTCTTGCAAATTAATTACTTAATCATACAATGTGATTTTCTGGATTTTTGTTTTAGATTCCGTCTCTCACAGTTGAAGTGTACCTATGATAAAAAATTACAAACCTCTACATGCTTTGTAAGCAGGAAACACTGCCGATTTTGCAGGTTATCAAATACTTGTTCTCCTCTCTCTCTCGCTCTCTCTCTCTCTGTCTCTCTCATATATATATAAGCACACCTTAAAATACAAAAACACAGTAATGGGAAGCACAAATTAAACATCACAAATCAAATTCCTCTACAAATAGGTCCTCAGTCAATGTTTTTAATTGCCCAAACGGCACCAGATGTCATGACTTTGACCAAAGTTGTTTTCTCTCCTTGTTCGGGTGGCGTTGGCGTCACCGGTCTTCTAGCCATCGTCGATCCACTTTTCATTTTCCATTAGTTTTGTCTTGTTTTCCTACACACCAGGTTTCAATTTCCCTCATTAAGTGTTGTGTATTTAACCCTCTTTTACCCCCATGTCTTTGTGTGGAACTGTTTGTTGTAAGTGCTTGTGCACATGTTACTGGTGGGCGTGGGGTTTTTGTACCCATATTCTGTTGTATTTTTATGCCGTTGGGTTTTGGATTAAACTGCTCCGGCTACTTACCTAGTTCTGCTCCCCTGCATCTGACTTCCTTGCCACCAGTTACGCACCCCTTTACACCAGAACATCAAGATGAAATGAATTTTGAATTTAGTTCCAGCAATATTGTGCATTAAAACTTAAAGCAGATTTACCTACAATACCGTTCAAATGTTTGGGGTCTCTTGGACATGTCCTTGTTTTTGAGATAAAAGCTCATTTTTTGCCCATTAAAATCACATCAAATTGATCAGAAATACAGTATAGACATTGTTAATGTTGTAAATGACTATTGTAGCTGGAAACGGCTGATTGTTTTTGGAATATCTACATAGATGTACAGAGGCCCATTATCAGCAACCATCACTCCTGTGTTCCAATGGCACGTTGTGTTAGCTAATCAAAGTTGATCATTTCAAAAGGCTAATTGATCATGACAAAACCTGTTTGCATTTATGGTAGCATAGATGAAAACTGTTGTGCTGATTAAAGAAGTAATAAAGCTGGCCTTCTTTAGACTAGTTCAGTATCTGGAGAATCAGAATTTGTGGGTTCGATTACAGTCTCAAAATTGCCAAAAACAAATATTTTCTTCTGGAAGCCGTCAGTCTATTCTTGTTCTGAGAAATGAATGCTATTCTATGCGAGAAATTGCCAAGAAACTGAAGATCTGATACAACGCTGTCCTACTCCCTTCACAGAACAGCGCAAACTGGCCCTAACCAGAATAGAAAAAGGAGTGGGAGGCCCCGGTGCAGGGATTTTCCAGTTTTCCAGAATTTAGCGGGGTTCCCATTACAATCTGAAAGAGCGGTTACATATTAATCCGATTTAGCCTTTCTGATTTGTTTTACACAATTATTCTTTAGTTGCTTAAAAGCTTGCCAGTCTTGGCCTAAGCCTGTGTTCCTGGCCTTGACCCAAGCATCATCTCTTTTATGAATTACTTCTTATTGTAAGTAAGTAAGTAAGTAAGCATTTCACCTGTTGTATTCGGCGCACGTGACAAATACACTTTGATTTGATTTGATGATTCCGGAGTGTACCAGGCATTCGATCTACCTTTAACCCTACATTTTTTGAAGAGAGCATGATTATTCACAATAGTATTGAAAACATCTAAAAACAAGCCCAGTACTTCTTTAGGTACATGCTGCAGAGTTCCTTTCCCTTCATTATCATACAGTACTTTACTGTATGTCCCTGTAGCAACTACGTAGAGAGGCTTCATTCCTAAAGTGTCTCAGAGTAGGAGTGCTGATCTAGGATCAGGTACCTCCTGTCCATATACACTTATGTATTGTAGTCTAATGTCTTAACTGATCCTTGTTCAGCACTCCTATTCTCAGACGCTTTTTGAATACGAGCCCTGGAGGCTGTATGGGGTTCCTACTCTTCTGTGTTACTGAAGCTAAAGGACTCAAGCCCACTCCTCAAACTTCTCACTCTGGAGGCCAAAGGACCCATTAACTCATCCAACAATGCGTGGCCTGCTGAAACGACAGCTTTGGTCTCTCTCTCTCTCTCTCTCTCTCTCTCTCTCTCTCTCTCTCTCTCTCTCTCTCTCTCTCTCTCTCTCTCTCTCTCTCTCTCTCTCTCTGACCTATTTCACACAAGTGTCTAGTTATCCATGAATGTCTCGACCAGACACATCCCCACCTTTGTGTCAGAGTGGGTAAGGCAGACCCACCCATCCATCCATCCATCCATTCCCCTGGCTGGTTGTGTCGGAGGGGGGCAGGCCGACCCACCCACCCATCCATCCATCCATCCATCCATTCCCCTGGCTGGTTGTGTCGGAGGGGGGCAGGCCGACCCACCCATCTATCTACCCATTCCCCTGGCTGGAGTAAGCACTAAGCTGATTCCTTATCTCATGTGAATTGAGGCCAGCCTTTGTTGCAGGCAGATGGGATACTGCCACCATAGGCCTGCTCCCCCCTGCCTGCCTGCCTGCCTGTTTTTGTCTGCTGTCTTCCAGTCTGGATCGGTGCAGCCCGCCTGCCCAGTAACCTATCCTTGTGCCGTGTGTGTGTCCAACTTCTCCTGTTTGCTGTGAGCTTCGCCCATATCGAATGCAGCTCTATTTCTGCTTTGGCATTATAGATGGAGATAGACACACCGTATTTCTGAATAGAGGGGAAATTGAGAGAATAAAAGAGCTCAGAGCGAGGCATATGCCTGTCTGTCTCCCTGCCTCGCTGCCTGTCTCCCTCCCTGTCTACCCTCCTGTTTACTTGGCTGCCTGTCTGTCTGCCTCCCTGCCTGTCTGTCTTCCCTCCTGTCTGCCTGTCTGTCTGTCGGTTTTGTCTGTGTTTTTGTCTGTTTTGGTTGGTCTGCATGTTGTTTTTTCTGTTTGGTGTGGCATTGTGGCCGTTCACTGAGGCTCTGTATGTACCCACCAGGGTTGGTCAGGTCAGTGCCAACGCTGTGCCCTGTCATCCAGGGTCATCACGTCATCCTGGTGAGGCAGCGGGCACACCCTGTTAAAACAACAACAACAAAAATGTCATTTAGCAGACACTTTTATCCAACTTAAAGGAGAAGTTTTAACAACAACAAAGTCTCTATTTTGTTATGTAAATGTAATGTTATATATAGAATGGTCCAGACATCTTTTTTTTTTGTGATTTCACTTGTTTTTAATACAATTACTCCAAACAGCAAATTATTTCCTTGTCCTCGCTGTGTAGTATAGGGGCCATGGGGCCATCTCAATGTCAGCAAGACAAAGGAACTGATTGTGGACTACAGGAAACGGAGGGTCTAGCTCGCCCTCATCCACATCGACGGGGCTGTAGTGGACTGGATCGAGAGCTTGAAGTTCCTCGGTGTCCACATCACTAAGGAATTAACATGGTCAACACACACACCCACACAGTTCTGAAGAGGGCACAACGCCGCCTTTTCCCCCTCAGGAGGCTGAAAAGATTTGACTTCCTCAAAAAGTACTAAAGCTGCACCATTGAGAGAAGCTTGACTGGCTTCATCACTGCTTTGTATGGCAACTGCAAGGCACCTGACCGCAAGGCGCTACAGTAGGTGGTGGGCACGGCGCAGCATATCAGTAGGGCCAAGCTCCCTGCCATCCAGGACCTCTATACCAGACGGGGTCAGAGAAAAGGCCCCAAAAATGTTCTAATGACTCTAGCCACCCAAGCCATAGACTGTTCTCTCTGCTACCACATGGCAAGACTGGAACCAACAGGACCAGCTTCTATCCCCAAGCCATAAGACTACTAAAAAAGATTGATGAATAGCTTGTTCATATAAGGAAGTCAGTCAATTGAAATAAATTCATAATCTTGGATTGCACATGACTGGGAATACAGATATGCACCTGTTGGTCACAGATACCTTTAAAAAAAAGGTATGGGCATGGATCCTAAAACCAGTCAGTATCTGGTGTGACCACCTTTGCCTCATGCAACCTGACACATGTCCTTCGCATAGAGTTGATCAGGCTGTTGATTTGGCTTGTGGAATGTTGTTCCACTCCTCTTCAATGACTGTCTGAAGTTGCTGGATATTGGCGGGAACTGGAACACGCTGTCGTACTCGTTAATCCAGAGCGTCCAAACATGCTCAATGGGTGACATGTCTGGTGAGTATGCAGGCCATCGAAGCACTGGGACATTTTCAGCTTCCGGGAATTGTGTACAGATCCTTGTGACATGAGGCAGTGCATTATCATGCTGAAACATGAGGTTTCAGCATGATGTTAGCATAAACCTGTGACAAAAACGATTTGATTTGACACACACACACTGCAGTCCTGGAGACTTCTCTGACACACACACACACATACAGAAACACACACAGAAACACACACACTCGCTCCGTTGTTATGAGCCGTCCTCCCCTCAGCAGCCTCTACTGATGCTAATATATACATTTTGGTTCTCTATCAAAGCCAGGTAGTCCCAAGGGTGTTGTTTTGATTGATAGGGTAGGACAGGGAGAAAGCCTAAAGGGAAAGCTGCCTGTTGCACCGGAACATGGGAAGGAGAGGTGCAACATTCTCGCTCCATTAACTTCTTGCTTCGAGCAATCCCGTATCCAGGAGCGTAATCATAGCCTCAAGCTCATTAGCATAACGCAACGTTAACTATTCATGAAAATCGCAAATGAAATGAAATAAATATATTGGCTCACAAGCTTAGCCTTTTGTTAACAACACTGTCATCTCAGATTTTCAAAATATGCTTTTCAACCATAGCTACACAAGCATTTGTGTAAGAGTATTGATAGCTAGCATAGCATTAAGCCTAGCATTCAGCAGGCAACATTTTCACAAAAACAAGAAAAGCATTCAAATAAAATCTTTAACCTTTGAAGAACTTCGGATGTTTTCAATGAGGAGACTCTCAGTTAAATGTTCAGTTTTTCCAAAAATATTATTTGTGTAGGAGAAATCGCTCCGTTTTGTTCATCACGTTTGGCTAAGAAAAACCCCCGAAAATTCAGTCATTACAACGGCAAACTTTTTTCCAAATTAACTCCATAATATCGACAGAAACATGGCAAACTTTGTTTAGAATCAATCCTCAAGGTGTTTTTCACATATCTATTCGATGATAAGTCATTCGTGGCAGTTGGGTTTCTCCTCTGAAGCAAATGGAAAAATGCACGCAGCTGGAGATTACGCAATAATTGCAACGGAGGACACCAAACGAGCACCTGGTAAATGTAGTCTCTTATGGTCAATCTTCCAATGATATGCCTACAAATACGTCACAATGCTGCAGACACCTTGGGGAAACGACAGAAAGTGTAGGCTCATTCCTTGCGCATTCACAGCCATATAAGGAGACATTGGAACACAGCGCCTTCAAAATCTGGGGCATTTCCTGTTTGAAATTTCATCTTGGTTTCGCCTGTAGCATCAGTTCTGTGGCACTCACAGATAATATCTTTGCAGTTTTGGAAATGTCAGAGTGTTTTCTTTCCAAAGCCGTCAATTATATGCATAGTGGAGCATCTTTTCGTGACAAAATATATTGTTTAAAACGGGAACGTTTTTTTATCCAAAAATTAAAAGAGCGCCCCCTATATCGAAGAAGTTAAAATAATCTGTTTATGAAATCAAATCAAATCAAATTGTATTTGTCACATACTCATGGTTAGCAGATGTTAATGCGAGTGTAGCAAAATGCTTGTGCTTCTAGTTCCGACAATGTCGTAATACCCAACGAGTAATTTAACCTAACAATTCCACAACTACTACCTTATACACACAAGTGTAAAGGGATAAAGAATATGTACATAAAGATATATGAATGAGTGATGGTACAGAACGGCATAGGCAAGATGCAGTAGATGGTATCGAGTACAGTATATTCATATGTGATGAGTAATGTAGGGTATGTAAACATTATATTAAGTGGCATTGATTAAACTGGCTAGTGATACATTTTTTACATCAATTTACATCAATTTACATTATTAAGGTGGCTGGAGTTGAGTCAGTATGTTGGCAGCAGCCACTCAATTCAGTTTGTCCGTGATGTGTACGCCGAGGAACTTAAAACCTACTACCCTCTCCACTACTGTCCCGTTGAAAGTGAATAGGGGGGTGCTCCCTCTGCTGTTTCCTGAAGTCCACGATCATCTCATTTGTTTTGTTGACGTTGAGTGTGAGGTTATTTTCCTGACACCACACTCCGAGGGCCCTCAACTCCTCTCTGTAGTCCGTCTCGTCGTTGTTGGTAATCAAGCCTACCACTGTAGTGTCGTCCGCAAACTTGATGATTGAGTTGGAGGCTTGCATGGCCACGCAGTCGTGGGTGAACAGGGAGTACAGGAGAGGGCTCAGAACGCACCCTTGTGGGGCCCCAGTGCTGAGGATCAGCGGGGTGGAGATTTTGTTACCTACCCTCACCACCTGGGGGCGGCCCGTCAGGAAGTCCAGTACCCAGGGTCTCGAGCTTGATGACGAGTTTGGAGGGTACTATGGTGTAAAATGCTGAGCTGTATTCAATGAACAGCATTCTCACATAGGTATTCCTCTTGTCCAAATGGGTTAGGGCAGTGTGCAGTGTGGTTGCGATTGCGTCGTCTGTGGACCTATTGGGGCGGTAAGCAAATTGGAGTGGGTTTAGGGTGTCAGGTAGGGTGGAGGTGATATGGTCCTTGACTAGTCTCTCAAAGCACTTCATGATGACGGAAGTGAGTGCTACGGGGCTGTAGTCGTTTATCTCAGTTACCTTAGCTTTCTTGGGAACAGGAACAATGGTGGCCCTCTTGAAGCATGTGGGAACAGCAGACTGGGATAAGGATTGAATATGTCCGTAAACACACCAGCCAGCTGGTCTGCGCATGATCTGAGGACGTGGCTGGGGATGCCGTGTGGGCCTGCAGCCCTGCGAGGGTTAACACATTTAAATGTTTTACTCACGTTGGCTGCAGTGAAGGAGAGTCTGCAGGTTTTGGTAGTGTGCCGTGTCAGTGGCACTGTATTGTTATTTTGTCTGTCTGGGAGCAAGACATCCTGGTCCGCGACGGGGATGGTTTTCTTTTTGTAATCCGTGATTGACTGTAGAGACTGTAGACCCTGCCACATACCTCGTGTCTGAGCGGTTGAATTGCGACTCTAATTTGTCTCTATACTGACGCTTAGCTTGTTTGATTGCCTTGCGGAGGGAATAGTTAAAAGCAGTGGTTCGCGCTTTCAGTTTCGCACGAATACTGCCATCAATCCACGGTTTCTGGTTTGGGAATGTTTTAATTGTTGCTGCGTCACTACAGACCCTGGTTCGATCCCAGGCTGTGTCACAACTGGCCGTGACCAGGAGTCCCATAGGGCAGCTCACAATTGTCCCAGCATTGTTAGGTGGCTTTACTTGACTCATTGTGCTCTTGTGGCAGGCCGGGCGCCTGCAGGTTGACTTCAGTTCTCATTTGAATGGTGTTTCCTCTGACAAATCGGTGCAGTTAAGTGGGCAGGTGTTAAGAAGCGCGATTTGGTTGGTCATGTTTTGGAGGATGCATGACTTTGCCTCTAGTGAGCCCGTTAGGGAGTTGCAACAATGAGACAAGATCACAATTGGATATCACAAAAAAGGAGGTAAAATACTTATTTTTTCAAATTCCACTTGCACCTGAAATTTGCATTAGAAGGTGAGGAGTGACACACACTCTCTCCATTATAAAAATAATGTTTACTATAAATCAACTTTAAAGAATGTACAGTGACGTTTCAGGTCTACACAAAGACATTCATAAACCCATACGTAGAATGTATGCACACATGACTGTAAGTCGCTTTGGATAAAAGCGTCTGCTAAATGGCATATATTATTATTATTATATTATAGCAGCTTTTCCTAATGCAAAATGGTTTATCTGTGCATTGACGTTCAAAGTAAAGACAGCCACTGAAGAATTAGCAGTGATGGATTGGAGAAGACAGAGTGAAGCCTGAAGAATTAGCAGTGATGGATTGGAGAAGACAGAGTGAAGCCTGAAGAATTAGCAGTGATGGATTGGAGACGGACAGAGTGAAGCCTGAAGAGTTAGCAGTGATGGATTGGAGAAGAAAGAGTGAAGCCTGAAGAATTAGCAGTGATGGATTGGAGAAGACAGAGTGAAGCCTGAAGAATTAGCAGTGATGGATTGGAGACGGACAGAGTGAAGCCTGAAGAGTTAGCAGTGATGGATTGGAGAAGACAGAGTGAAGCCTGAAGAATTAGCAGTGATTGATTGGAGAAGACAGAGTGAAGCCTGAAGAATTAGCAGTGATTGATTGGAGAAGGACAGAGTGAAGCCTGAAGAGTTAGCAGTGATGGATTGGAGAAGGACAGAGTGAAGCCTGAAGAGTTAGCAGTGATGGATTGGAGAAGACAGAGTGAAGACTGAAAAATTAGCAGTGATTGATTGGAGAAGACAGAGTGAAGCCTGAAGAATTAGCAGTGATTGATTGGAGAAGGACAGAGTGAAGCCTGAAGAGTTAGCAGTGATGGATTGGAGAAGGACAGAGTGAAGCCTGAAGAATTAGCACTGATGGATTGGAGAAGGACAGAGTGAAGCCTGAAGAATTAGCAGTGATGGATTGGAGAAGGACAGAGTGAAGCCTGAAGATTTAGCAGTGATGGATTGGAGAAGACAGAGTGAAGCCTGAAGAATTAGCAGTGATGGATTGGAGAAGGACAGAGTGAAGCCTGAAGAGTTAGCAGTGATGGATTGGAGAAGACAGAGTGAAGCCTGAAGAATTAGCAGTGATTGATTGCAGAAGGACAGAGTGAAGCCTGAAGAATTAGCAGTGATTGATTGGAGAAGACAGAGTGTAGCCTGAAGAATTAGCAGTGATTGATTGGAGAAGACAGAGTGAAGCCTGAAGAATTAGCAGTGATGGATTGGAGAAGACAGAGTGAAGCCTGAAGAATTAGCAGTGATGGATTGGAGAAGACAGAGTGAAGCCTGAAGAATTAGCAGTGATGGATTGAAGAAGGACAGAGTGAAGCCTGAAAATTAGCAGTGATGGATTGGAGGACAGAGTGAAGCCTGAATAATTAGCAGTGATGGATTGAAGAAGGACAGAGTGAAGCCTGAAGAATTAGCAGTGATGGATTGGAGGACAGAGTGAAGCCTGAATAATTAGCAGTGATGGATTGGAGAAGCACAGAGTGAAGCCTGAAGAATTAGCAGTGATGGATTGGAGAAGGACAGAGTGAAGTCTGAAGAATTAGCAGTGATGGATTGGAGAAGGACAGAGTGAAGCCTGAATAATTAGCAGTGATGGATTGGAGAAGACAGAGTGAAGCCTGAAGAATTAGCAGTGATGGATTGGAGAAGACAGAGTGAAGCCTGAAGAATTAGCAGTGATGGATTGGAGAAGACAGAGTGAAGCCTGAAGAATTAGCAGTGATGGATTGAAGAAGGACAGAGTGAAGCCTGAAGAATTAGCAGTGATGGATTGGAGGACAGAGTGAAGCCTGAATAATTAGCAGTGATGGATTGAAGAAGGACAGAGTGAAGCCTGAAGAATTAGCAGTGATGGATTGGAGGACAGAGTGAAGCCTGAAGAATTAGCAGTGATGGATTGGAGAAGGACAGAGTGAAGCCTGAAGAATTAGCAGTGATGGATTGGAGAAGGACAGAGTGAAGCCTGAATAATTAGCAGTGATGGATTGGAGAAGACAGAGTGAAGCCTGAAGAATTAGCAGTGATGGATTGGAGAAGGACAGAGTGAAGCCTGAAGAGTTAGCAGTGATGGATTGGAGAAGACAGAGTGAAGCCTGAAGAATTAGCAGTGATTGATTGCAGAAGGACAGAGTGAAGCCTGAAGAATTAGCAGTGATTGATTGGAGAAGACAGAGTGAAGCCTGAAGAATTAGCAGTGATTGATTGGAGAAGACAGAGTGAAGCCTGAAGAATTAGCAGTGATGGATTGGAGAAGACAGAGTGAAGCCTGAAGAATTAGCAGTGATGGATTGGCGAAGACAGAGTGAAGCCTGAAGAATTAGCAGTGATGGATTGAAGAAGGACAGAGTGAAGCCTGAAAATTAGCAGTGATGGATTGGAGGACAGAGTGAAGCCTGAATAATTAGCAGTGATGGATTGAAGAAGGACAGAGTGAAGCCTGAAAAATTAGCAGTGATGGATTGGAGGACAGAGTGAAGCCTGAATAATTAACAGTGATGGATTGGAGAAGCACAGAGTGAAGCCTGAAGAATTGGCAGTGATGGATTGGAGAAGGACAGAGTGAAGCCTGAATAATTAGCAGTGATGGATTGGAGAAGACAGAGTGAATCCTGAAGAATTAGCAGTGATGGATTGGAGAAGACAGAGTGAAGCCTGAAGAATTAGCAGTGATGGATTGGAGGACAGAGTGAAGCCTGAATAATTAGCAGTGATGGATTGAAGAAGGACAGAGTGAAGCCTGAAGAATTAGCAGTGATGGATTGGAGGACAGAGTGAAGCCTGAATAATTAGCAGTGATGGATTGGAGAAGGACAGAGTGAAGCCTGAAGAATTAGCAGTGATGGATTGGAGAAGGACAGAGTGAAGCCTGAAGAATTAGCAGTGATGGATTGGGAAGGACAGAGTGAAGCCTGAAGAATTAGCACTGATGGATTGGAGAAGACAGAGTGAAGCCTGAAGAATTAGCAGTGATGGATTGGAGAAGGACAGAGTGAAGCCTGAATAATTAGCAGTGATTGATTGGAGAAGACAGAGTGAAGCTTGAATGTGTGATCACTTATTCACTGATCAAAATACTTCTAATCGGTCTGACGTGTTTATGACGTTGTTGTCTGATTTATTATTACACTGTATATCCAGTTTTATTAGGCAAAAATGAAAAGGTTATGAGATGAGATGTTATATGATCTGTTGGTTTCTTGTAGTATGTACCTGGAGTACTGTACCTCATGGTCAGGTCATGTGGTCCAGTCAGGGTCCAATGTTATCATACATTTTAGTCATTAGCTCTTAACCAGAGCGACTTATAATCAGTGAACAAAAAAGGTTGCCATCTTGCTCCAACTTGCAAGCCTCCCACTTTTTCCTCCAAACATAACAATGGTCATTATGGCCAAACAGTTCTATTTTGTTTCATTAGATCAGAGGACATTTCTCCAAAAAGTACGATCTTTGTCCACATGTGCAGATGTAAACCATAGTCTGGCTTTTTGGTGGTTTTTGAGCAGTGGCTTCTTCTTTGTTGAACGGCCTTTCAGGTTATGTCGATATAGGACTCATTTTACTGTGGATATTGATACTTTTGTACCTGTTTCCTCCAGCATCTTCACAAGGTCCTTTGCTGTTGTTCTGCACCAAAGTACGTTCATCTCTAGGAGACAGAACGTGTCTCCTTCCTGAGCGGTATGACGGCTGTGTGGTCCCATAGTGTTTATACTTGCGTACTATTGTTTGTACAGATGAACGTGGTACCTGAAGACGTTTGGAAATTGCTCCCAAGGATGATTTTGAGGTCTTGGCTGATTTCTTTAGATTTTCCCATGATGTCAAGCAAAGAGGCACTGCGTTTGAAGGTAGGCCTTGAAATACATCCACAGGTACACCTCCAATTGACTCAAATTATGTCAATTATCAGAAGCTTCTAAAGCCATGACATAATTTTCTGGAATTTTCCAAGTTGTTTAAAGGCACAGTCAACTTAGTGAATGATAACTTCTGACCCACTGGAATTGTGATACAGTGAATTATAAGTGAAATAATCTGTCTGTAAACAAACAAAAATGACTTGTGTCATGGATAAAGTAGATGTTCTAACCGACTTGCCAAAACTATAGTTTGTTAACAAGACATTTGTGGAGTGGTTGAAAAACAGGTTTTAATGACTCCAACCTAAGTGTATCTAAACTTCTGACTTCAACTGTATGTATCAAAAGTAAAAGTATAAATCATTTCAAATTCCTTATATTAAGCAAACCATATAGCATCATTTTCTCATTTTTTAATTTACGGATAGCCAGGGGCACACTCCAACACTCAGACATCATTTAGAAACGAGGCATGTGCTTAGTGAATCCGCCAGATCAGAGGCAATAAGGATGACCAAATATGTTCTCTTGTTAAGTGTGTGAATTAGGAAATGTTCCTGTCCTGCTAAGCATTCAAAATGTAGCGAGTACTTTTGGGTGTCAGGGAAAATGTATGGAGTAAAAAGTATTTCATTTTCTTTAGGAATGTAGAAGTAAAAGTAAATGCTGTCAAAAATATAAATAGTAAAGTACAGATACCTAAAAAACGACATAAGTAGTACTTTCAAGTATTTTTACTTAAGTACTTTACACAACTGGGTTTTACAGACTATTTAGTTATACTTTGTTATATACCCTTTGTTGGCAATGACAGAGGTCAAACGTTTTCTGTAAGTCTTCACAAGGTTTTCACACACTGTTGCTGGTATTTTGGCCCATTCCTCCATGCAGATCCCCTCTAGAGCAGTGATGTTTTGGGGCTGTTCCTGGGCAACACAGACTTTCAACTCCCTCCAAAGATTTTCTATGGGGTTGAGATCTGGAGACTGGCTAGGCCACTCCAGGACCTTGAAATGCTTCTTACGAAGCCACTCCTTTGTTGCCCGGGCGGTGTGTTTGGGATCATTGTCATGCTGAAAGACCCAGCCACTTTTAATCTTCAATGCCCTTGTTGATGGAAGGAGGTTTTCACTCAAAATCTCACGATACATGGCCCCATTCATTCTTTCCTTTACACGGATCAGTCGTCCTGGTCCCTTTGCAGAAAAACAGCCCCAAAGCATGATGTTTCCACCCTCATGCTTCACAGTAGGTATGGTGTTCTTTGGATGCAACTCAGCATTCTTTGTCCTCCAAACACGACAAGTTGAGTTTTTACCAAAAAGTTATATTTTGGTTTCATCTGACCATTTGACATTCTCCCAATCTTCTTCTGGATCATCCAAATGCTCTCTAGCAAACTTCAGACGGGCATGGACATGTACTGGCTTAAGCAGGGGGACACGTCTGGCACTGCAGGATTTGAGTCCCTGGCGGCATAGTGTGTTACTGATGGCTTTGGTACTTTGGTCCCAGCGCTCTGCAGGTCATTCACTAGGTCCCCCCGTGTGGTTCTGGGTTTTTTTGCTCACCGTTCTTGTGATCATTTTGACCCCACGGGGTGAGATCTTGCGTGGAGCCCCAGATCGAGGGAGATTATCGGTGGTCTTGTATGTCTTCCATTTCCTAATAATTGCTCCCACAGTTGATTTCGTCAAACCAAACTGCTTACCTATTGCAGATTCAGTCTTCCCAGCCTGGTGCAGGTCTACAATTTTGTTTCTGGTGTCCTTTCACAGCTCTTTGGTCTTGGCCATAGTGGAGTTTGGAGTGTGACTGTTTGAGGTTGTGGACAGGTGTCTTTTATACTGATAACAAGTTCAAACAGGTGCCATTAATACAGGTAACGAGTGGAGGACAGAGGAGCCTCTTAACGATCTGTGAGAGCCAGAAATCTTGCTTGTTTGTAGGTGACCAAATACTTATTATTCTGAGAGAGAGAGAAAAGAAATGAATTCTAATTGATAATTACTCCTGTAAGTCGCTTTGGATAAGATCGTCTGTGTCACGGTTTTCTTGTTGTGAAGGAGAGGCTGACCAAAACGCAGCGTGGTTATATTGATTCATGTTTAATAGAAAAAGATAAACACGAACACTACAAAACAATAAACGTGGAAAACCAAAAACAGCCCTATCTGGTACAAACACAGAGACAGGAACAATCACCCACAAACACACAGTGAAACCCAGGCTACCTAAATATGGTTCCCAATCAGAGACAATGACTAACACCTGCCTCTGATTGAGAACCATATCAGGCCAGACATAGAAATAGACAAACAAGACATCCAACATAGAATGCCCACTCAGATCACACCCTGACCAACCAAAACATAGAAACATACAAAGCAAACTATGGTCAGGGTGTGACAGTCTGCTTGATGTAAATCATGTTGATAAATCTTGCCGGTCCCTGTGTGTATTTAGGACTGCTTTAAGTTTATTGTCTGTCCCTTCTCCAGAGGTGTGTCTTACCCTGCAACAGACAGACAGACAGACACAGACAGACAGACACCCCGGAACTCAATCGTTGTGTCAGTTGTTGTTGCTTTGTCTGCATTGCAATGCATCATGTCATGTTAGTGTGAGTGGAAGAATACTAGGCTAATAACCTTATGCCCCGACCTCTGCCTGCCTTTCTCTGGAAAGTTTCTAGTCAAAACTACAAATATCACGATTACAGTCATGTTGTCTTTAACTCGCCACTTAATCTCTCTCCAAATTCTTCCAGTCTGCCGTGCTGCTTCTTGCTGTGTGTGTGTGTGTGTGTGTCTGTCTGTGCTGCGCTAAATGAGCCAGACAGAGGTACTAATCTGCTCATAAAACCGAGAGGGTGTTTAACGTGGCTGTAAAAATAGAAAGAAGGGATTTAAAAAAGGAAAGGAAGACAGGAGGGCTGGTGATTTATAGAGGAGAGGAAGACAGGAGGGCTGGTGATTTATAGAGGAGAGGAAGACAGGAGGGCTGGTGATTTATAGAGGAGAGGAAGACAGGAGGGCTGGTGATTTATAGAGGAGAGGAAGACAGGAGGGCTGGTGATTTATAGAGGAGAGGAAGACAGGAGGGCTGGTGATTTATAGAGGAGAGGAAGACAGGAGGGCTGGTGATTTATAGAGGAGAGGAAGACAGGAGGGCTGGTGATTTATAGAGGAGAGGAAGACAGGAGGATTGGTGATTTATAGAGAGGAAGACAGGAGGGCTGGTGATTTATAGAGGAGAGGAAGACAGGAGGCCTGGTGATTTATAGAGGAGAGGAAGACAGGAGGGCTGGTGATTTATAGAGGAGAGGAAGACAGGAGGGCTGGTGATTTATAGAGGAGAGGAAGACAGGAGGGCTGGTGATTTATAGAGGAGAGGAAGACAGGAAGGCTGGTGATTTATAGAGGAGAGTAAGACAGGAGGCCTTCCTATGGCATCGGGTGCTGTAGGTGTCCAGGTGGGCAGGAAGTTTGCCTCCGTTAATGCGTTGGGCAGACCTCACTACCCTCTGGAGAGCATTGCGGTTGTGGGTGAACAGGGAGTACAGGAGGGGGATGAGCACGCACCCCAGTGTTGAGGATCAGTGAAGAGGGGGTGTTGTTCCTACCTTCACCACCTGGGGTTGACCCATCAGGAAGTCCAGGACTCGTGTATGAACCGTTAAACTGGGACTCAACTTTGTCCCTATAGCGACGTTTAGCCAGCTTGATTGCTTCGTGAAGGTAGTATAACAATGGCCGAGAGTTTTTCAAGCAGGGCAAGTACAACAATCAATAGAATTTTGGGAGCCTTTTCCTACAATTTGCTTTGTTAAAATCCTCAGCTACAATAAATGCAGCCTAGTCCAGTGAAGTTATTTGAGGGCCGTCATGGTATCCATTTGGGGGGGGGGGGGGGATGGTACGGTCTGCATTTAATTGTGAGATATTGTAGGTCGGGTGCACAGAAGGACTTGAGTTCCTGTATGTTATCACAGTCACACCATAAGTCGTTAATCATAAAACATATACCTCCACCCTTTTGCTTCCCGGAAAGATGCTTGTTCCTGTCAGAGCGATGTACTGAGAACCCAACTGGCTTTACAGAGTCAGACAGTATATCTCGAGAGAGCCATGTTTCCGCGAAGCAGAGTATATTAAAAGCGTGGGCGAGACACAGGGTGTAGAGAGAAGAGAGACCTGCCCTGTGTTGGACCAGGACATTTGGGGTACGTTCCAAATGTCACCCTATTCCCTATATAGTGTAACATTTTTAACCAGTGCTATGGTCTAAAGTAGTGCACTATATAGGGAATAGGGCTCTGGTCTAAAGTAGTGCACTATATAGGGAATAGGGCTCTGGTCTAAAGTAGTGCACTATATAGGGAATAGGGCTATGGTCTAAAGTAGTGCACTATATAGGGAATAGGGCTCTGGTCTAAAGTAGTGCACTATATAGGGAATAGGGCTCTGGTCTAAAGTAGTGCACTATATAGGGAATAGGGCTCTGGTCTAAAGTAGTGCACTATATAGGGAATAGGGCTCTGGTCTAAAGTAGTGCACTATATAGGGAATAGGGTGCCATTTGGGATGTAAACTTGGTTAGTGAACCCTCAATGCTGGCCTTTTGCAGCTTGTCCTGTCCGTCTTTCATCCTTACGCTAATACCATCTGAGGCATCTCTCTCTCTCTCTCTCAAAATAACACATGCTGTAGTCCCTAGGTTTTAGGTCTTAACATCCAGCATGCACCAGTGAACGTGTGCTAACAAGATGTCTTCAAGCATCTGTTCTAGAACTCTCTGAACTCTCTAGAACTCTGTGTGTCAGAGAGTTTGATGTCATTCTCTCTCTAACATGTTACTGTAGAGAGGTATTAAACCCTCACATTATTGCTGCATGTGAACACTACATTCAAGGTTATATGTTTGATTTTCCTATTTCAATGGAAAGCTATCAAGGTTTACACAACTCTCATTCAGCAGTCAGGTGTTTGTGGTTAGCTAGGAGACTAAGCTAATGCAGATATTGTTGTAGAATTTGCTTGGTTAGCACCTCAGGTTGTTTTTAAACTGTCATATCAATGGGTTGTCTCTTAAACTAGGACTGACAGTCACATAGAGCCGCCTAGTCTGTCTGTCTGTCTGTCTGTCTGTCTGTCTGTCTGTCTGTCTGTCTGTCTGTCTGTCTGTCTGTCTGTCTGTCTGTCTGTCTGTCTGTCTGTCTGTCTGTCTGTCTGTCTGTCTGTCTGTCTGTCTGTCTGTCTGTCTGTCTGTCTGTCTGTCTGTCTGTCTCCCTTTCGCTGTCTCCCAATCTGCCCCCTCTCTCTGTCCCCCCCTCTCCCTCTATCTATCTGCCCCCCTCTCTCTGTCCCCCTCTCCCTCCCTCTCTCTCTCTATCTATCGGTCTCTCTCCTTTTGCTGTCTCCCAATCTGCCCCCCCTCTCTCTCTGCCCTCCCCCTCTCCCTCTATCTATCTGCTGTCCCCCTCTCTCTGCCCTCCCCCCTCTCCCTCTATCTATCTGCCCCCTCTCTCTGCCCTCTCCCCCCTCTCCCTCTATCTATCTGCCCCCTCTCTCTGCCCTCCCCCCTCTATAATAGGCTTTGTTCTGGTCTACAGTTGGATGACACAATTCCTATTTGAGACAATAGCTTTGGGTTAGAAATTAGTTTGATATTGTATAGGTTCTCTCTAATATATTTCACCCCTAGAACATAGAAATTAAATGAAAGTATTACAATTTGAACCATAATAAAACAAAGCATTCTGTAGCCTAATGGATGTTTTAGTCTTGAGGGTAGCTGTGTTTCCTCAAATATGATCATTCTTCACACCGTTTTCAGTGCTTAATTACAGCACAGTATTTCTTACATACAAAGTGTTTAGAGAACAGACAGTTCCCTTTTTGCTTACAACCCAACGCCCTCCAGGACAGTGTCATCTTCTCTTGTCAGCTCGGGCCATGTCGTCAGAATTGGACTTTTGTAGTTCATCCATATTGTATCACTTTACTAGGTGTCCATTCTGATGCTGTGTGTATCACTTTACTAGGTGTCCATTCTGATGCTGTGTGTATCACTTTACTAGGTGTCCATTCTGATGCTGTGTGTATCACTTTACTAGGTGTCCATTCTGATGCTGTGTGTATCACTTTACTAGGTGTCCATTCTGATGCTGTGTGTATCACCTTTACTAGGTGTCCATTCTGATGCTGTGTGTATCACTTTACTAGGTGTCCATTCTGATGCAGTCTGTATCACCTTTACTAGGTGTCCATTCTGATGCAGTCTGTATCACTTTACTAGGTGTCCATTCTGATGCAGTCTGTATCACCTTTACTAGGTGTCCATTCTGATGCTGTGTGTATCACTTTACTAGGTGTCCATTCTGATGCTGTGCGTATCACCTTTAGCTCTTATTTGACCTCAGCCTCAGGAGACTTCCTCCGCTCTGTCATGTAGACTTTTACCCACTATCTCAGCTAGATATCTCAGCTAGATCTAAACTAGCTTGCCCAGACAATGCACATACTCTAGATTCCAACACCCACTCACTGCAACTCAGTCCCCCCATCCTTCTACTCCTACTTCTCTCCCCCTCACCCCCATCCTTCTCCTCCTACCTCTCGCCCTCACCCTCATCCTTCTCACCCCCTCTCATCCTTCTCCTCCTCCCCCTCTCCCCCTCACCCCCATCCTCCTAAATCTCAAACAGAGGCCAGAGAATTCCAGTGTGATGATGTTAATTTCGTGCTGGTGTGCGTGTATGAAGTGTATGATCTCTGTGAGACACAGACGCATCATGGGATTTGTAGTAAATGCCAAATGCAGAGTGTGATTGTTAGTTTAGAAACATATGTCATGCTGAACTACATAGTTTAAACCCCCTGCTCTCCTCTCTGTCTCCTGTAGTGCCTGGTAACCTGGGCTGTTTTAAGGACAGTGGTGACCCTCCCACCCTGACAGGGAGCAGTCAGACCTCTAACAAACTCACCGTCCAGAACTGCATCAGCTTCTGCCGTAAACAGAGATACATGGTAAGACAGACGACACTATGGAGTTGTATCGACCGTCCCAAATGACACCTTTATTCCCTACATAGTGCACTCGTTTTAAATCAGATTTGACCATGGTTTGTTGATCATTCCTGATGGCAAATGGTCATATTGGCAGGGGGGGGATGCTGTCTTTCTTATTTTCTAGACCAGTGGTCACCAACCTTTTCTGAGTCAAGATCACTTTCTGAGTCAAAATGCTGTGATCTACCGCTCTGAATTTTTATTAACATGACTTAAAAAATGTAAGCAACATTAACCAATTAAAAACTGTACTGTAGCAATGAGAGTTGTTCAGTAACCTATAGGCCCAATACATTATCACCACATACTGGCTTAGCTTGAATTTATCTGCCAATGCACTGTGGTTTGGGTCATTTTTCAATATTATATTTCAAAATTTGAGGTAGGCTATATGACCACACCGGTAATAGACTCATTGTTGTATTACTTGTGAGGCACAGCTGAGTGAGCATACATTTAAATAATTCGCATTTTATTTTATTTTGCTGGGCTGATGGTGCCTCCATCTGATGGTCAGTCTCAGCGGAGAGAGAGAGCAGCAGACTGATGGTCAGTCTCAGGGGAGGGAGAGAGCAGCAGACTGAGGGTCAGTCTCAGCGGAGGGAGAGAGCAGCAGACTGAGGATCAGTCTCAGCGGAGGGAGAGAGCAGCAGACTGAGGGTCAGTCTCAGGGGAAGGAGAGAGCAGCAGACTGAGGGTCAGTCTCAGCGGAGGGAGAGAGCAGCAGACTGAGGGTCAGTCTCAGGGGAGGGAGAGAGCAGCAGACTGAGGGTCAGTCTCAGCGGAGGGAGAGAGCAGTAGACTGAGGGTCAGTCTCAGCGGAGGGAGAGAGCAGCAGACTGAGGATCAGTCTAAGCGGAGGGAGAGAGCAGCAGACTGAGGGTCAGTCTCAGCGGAGGGAGAGAGCAGCAGACTGAGGGTCAGTCTCAGCGGAGGGAGAGAGCAGCAGACTGAGGGTCAGTCTCAGCGGAGGGAGAGAGCAGCAAACTGAGGATCAGTCTCAGCGGAGGGAGAGAGCAGCAGACTGAGGGTCAGTCTCAGCGGAGGGAGAGAGCATCAGACTGAGGGTCAGTCTCAGTGGAGGGAGAGAGCAGCAGACTGAGGATCAGTCTCAGCGGAGGGAGAGAGCAGCAGACTGAGGGTCAGTCTCAGCGGAGGGAGAGAGCAGCAGACTGAGGGTCAGTCTCAGTGGAGGGAGAGAGCAGCAGACTGAGGATCAGTCTCAGTGGAGGGAGAGAGCAGCAGACTGAGGGTCAGTCTCAGCGGAGGGAGAGAGCAGCAGACTGAGGGTCAGTCTCAGCGGAGGGAGAGAGCAGCAGACTGAGGGTCAGTCTCAGCGGAGGGAGAGAGCAGCAGACTCAGGATCAGTCTCAGCGGAGGGAGAGAGCAGCAGATTGAGGGTCAGTCTCAGCGGAGGGAGAGAGCAGCAGACTGAGGGTCAGTCTCAGCGGAGGGAGAGAACAGCAGACTCAGGATCAGTCTCAGCGGAGGGAGAGAGCAGCAGACTGAGGGTCAGTCTCAGCGGAGGGAGAGAGCAGCAGACTGAGGGTCAGTCTCAGCGGAGGGAGAGAGCAGCAGACTCAGGATCAGTCTCAGCGGAGGGAGAGAGCAGCAGACTGAGGGTCAGTCTCAGCGGAGGGAGAGAGCAGCAGACTCAGGATCAGTCTCAGCGGAGGGAGAGAGCAGCAGATTGAGGGTCAGTCTCAGCGGAGGGAGAGAGCAGCAGACTGAGGGTCAGTCTCAGCGGAGGGAGAGAGCAGCAGACTGAGGGTCAGTCTCAGCGGAGGGAGAGAGCAGCAGACTGAGGGTCAGTCTCAGCGGAGGGAGAGAGCAGCAGACTGAGGGTCAGTCTCAGCTGAGGGAGAGAGCAGCAGACTGAGGGTCAGTCTCAGCGGAGGGAGAGAGCAGCAGACTGAGGGTCAGTCTCAGCGGAGGGAGAGAGCAGCAGACTGAGGATCAGTCTCAGCGGAGGGAGAGAGCAGCAGACTGAGGGTCAGTCTCAGCGGAGGGAGAGAGCAGCAGACTGAGGGTCAGTCTCAGTGGAGGGAGAGAGCAGCAGACTCAGGATCAGTCTCAGCGGAGGGAGAGAGCAGCAGATTGAGGGTCAGTCTCAGTGGAGGGAGAGAGCAGCAGACTGAGGGTCAGTCTCAGCGGAGGGAGAGAGCAGCAGACTCAGGATCAGTCTCAGCGGAGGGAGAGAGCAGCAGACTGAGGGTCAGTCTCAGCGGAGGGAGAGCAGCAGACTGAGGGTCAGTCTCAGCGGAGGGAGAGAGCAGCAGACTCAGGATCAGTCTCAGCGGAGGGAGAGAGCAGCAGACTGAGGGTCAGTCTCAGCGGAGGGAGAGAGCAGCAGACTGAGGGTCAGTCTCAGTGGAGGGAGAGAGCAGCAGACTGAGGATCAGTCTCAGTGGAGGGAGAGAGCAGCAGACTTAGGGTCAGTCTCAGCGGAGGGAGAGAGCAGCAGACTGAGGGTCAGTCTCAGCGGAGGGAGAGAGCAGCAGACTGAGGGTCAGTCTCAGCAGAGGGAGAGAGCAGCAGACTCAGGATCAGTCTCAGCGGAGGGAGAGAGCAGCAGATTGAGGGTCATTCTCAGCGGAGGGAGAGAGCAGCAGACTGAGGGTCAGTCTCAGCGGAGGGAGAGAGCAGCAGACTCAGGATCAGTCTCAGCGGGAGGAGAGAGCAGCAGACTGAGGGTCAGTCTCAGCGGAGGGAGAGAGCAGCAGACTGAGGGTCAGTCTCAGCGGAGGGAGAGCAGCAGACTCAGGATCAGTCTCAGCGGAGGGAGAGAGCAGCAGACTGAGGGTCAGTCTCAGCGGAGGGAGAGAGCAGCAGACTCAGGATCAGTCTCAGCGGAGGGAGA
>NC_060177.1:85178844-85183844 GCF_021184085.1 Oncorhynchus gorbuscha | reverse complement strand
GTGTGTGTCTGCGTGTGTGTGTGCATGTATGTGTGTGTGTGTGTGTCTGCGTGTGTGTGTGTGTTCATGTATGTGTGTGTGTGTATCTGCATGTGTGTGTGTGTGTGCATGTATGTGTGTGTGTGTGTCTACGTGTGTGTGTGTGCATGTATGTGTGTGTGTGTGTCTGCGTGTGTGTGTGTGTGCATGTGTGTGTGTATGTGTGTGTGTGTGTGTGTGTGTGTGTGTGTGTGTGTGTGTGTGTGTGTGTGTGTGTGTGTGTGTGTGTGTGTGTGTGTGTGTGTGTGTGTGTGTGTGTGTGTGTGTGTGTGTGTACACTCTTTGCTGAGCATGACTAGGTTCCATCTAAATTCTGGAAGGAAGTTCAACATGCTTAAAGAGTTTTGACTGTCATCCAAATCCACCCTATTCCCTTTATAGTGTACTACTTTTGTCCAGGGCCCTAGGAGAGGAGGGCGCATAGAGAGCAGAGTGCCATTTGGAACCCACCCTGTAATTCTTTCTCTTAATCTAATGCAGCCCAGCGCAGCACGGCTTTAGGAAATGTTTGCTGTGTTTGACTAAGCGATGAAGGTTAAACGTTCTGAGGGCCATGCTATATAGCCCTCTGATGTTTAGATGGTACTCAAAGAGTCACCTTGCATCCCAGATAACTCTCCATTCCCTATGTAATGCACTGCCTTTGACCGATAGGGCTCTGGTCAAAAGTAGTGCACTATATAGGAAATAGATTGTGTTCCTTCTGGGACATATCCAAAGTGAGTGACTGTTTCTGTTTGTCTCGAAGCTCTGAACTAAACCAGCCCACATTACTATCATCAAATGCCTGATGGCTTTAGACATTAAAATAACTTCATTTCTGTACAGAAAAGCAATCCTTGTTGGGGGGGGGGTTGTGGAGTCATTCTGCAAGCATATTAACATTAGATGGTACTATAACTGTGATCATGTGCCATATCTGTCTTGCCCTGGATGATCTGCTATCCAGGCTTTATAGACTAATTGGATTCACATTTCTTTTGGCACTAATATCACCCCATAAGTGTTGGTCTATGGAGGTTCAGGCTCCCCTCTAAAATCTGGTTCCTCTTAAGTTTTTTTTCTCTTTTTTTTTCTCTCATCCAAATGATTATTTCTTTCTCAGTGCTTTGTCAAGGGGAAAGCCTGACCCTCTTGTGAAGCCTTACACAAGTGCTACACAAATAAAGTTAGATTTGAAATTCAAATCTGTTGATTGATTTGCATTTCTCTCTCTGTTCCAAAGCTTGCCGGGATGGAGTCGGGTTATGCCTGTTTCTGTGGCAACGACCTGGACCTGCGTCGCCATGGCCAGGCGCCCAGCATGGAATGCAACCACGTGTGTTTCGGTGACCACACCCAGCCTTGTGGGGGAGATGGATGGGTCATCGTCTTCGACAGTGAGTAGGACATCATTTGCCCTGGTCTGGTCTGTGTAGATGTTTGACAGTGAGTAGGTCATCTGGTCTGGTCTGGTCTGTGTAGATGTTTGACAGTGAGTAGGTCATCTGGTCTGGTCTGGTCTGTGTAGATGTTTGACAGTGAGTAGGACATCTGGTCTGGTCTGGTCTGTGTAGATGTTTGACAGTGAGTAGGACATCTGGTCTGGTCTGGTCTGTGTAGATGTTTGACAGTGAGTAGGACATCATTTGCCCTGGTCTGGTCTGTGTAGATGTTTGACAGTGAGTAGGACATCATTTGCCCTGGTCTGGTCTGTGTAGATGTTTGACAGTGAGTAGGTCATCTGGTCTGGTCCTCTACACATGATCTAAACCAACTCTAACTTCCCACCGGTGCTTCTATGGTGCTCAAACTAGTTATATGGTGCTTCACCTAATGTCTACAGAGTGGAGTATTTTCTGGTGCATGGAGAAATAAAACTGTATTTTCAAAAGATGACATTCCAGTAAACTGACACGTCAATACTCCACCCACTATTGAATAGATGAACCAATGTTGAAAAGAAATCAGATAATCCAATATGGAGGGATCGTCCCACCACTCTCAAAACCTACTTATTACAACGGTCATGTGAAGAGAATGTTATATCTCTCCCGTTGTTGTCAAAAACTGTTTGCTGATTTTGGCTGAACAATACATGCTACATTTCTGTTTAATAGGCTACACAAGCATCCGGTTTATGGCAAACAACTGCTAGATAATGGGAGACAGATTTCACAGCTGAACATGATTACAATAACGATCAAATGTGTCTTGCACAATCCAGTCTCATCTTTCCACTATGTGTTGAAAACTCTTCATTCCACTCTGAATCAAATTCAACCTTTATTTAACTAGGCAAGTCAGTTAAGAACAAATTCTTATTTTCAATGGCGGCCTAGGAACAGTGGGTTAACTGCCTTGTTCAGGGTCAGAATGACAGATTTTTACCATGTCAGCTCAGCTCAGGAAGTCCAATACTCTAACCACTAGGCTACATACCGCCCCACTAGGCTAACTCACTAGGCTACCTGCCACCCCATCATTGAGAGAGTCTGTTGTATGTCGTTTCTTTAATAACTCTGACAACATATGAGTCTCTGGGGTGAGTTGTACGACAGGGTTCAGTTTACATATGAGTCACTAGGGGGAGTTGTACAACAGGGTTTAGTTTACATATGAGTCACTAGGGGGAGTTGTACGACAGGATTTAGTTTACATATGAGTCACTAGGGGGAGTTGTACGACAGGGTTTAGTTTACATATGAGTCACTAGGGGGAGTTGTACAACAGTGTTTAGTTTACATATGAGTCACTATGGGGGGGAGTTGTTTACATATGAGTCACTAGGGGGAGTTGTACAACATTTAGTTTACATATGAGTCACTAGGGGGAGTTGTACGACAGCGATTAGTTTAGTTGAGTAGGATCCCCATTAGCTACTGTACATGCAGCAGCTACTCTACCTGGGGTCCACACAAAACATCAAATACACAACAGAACAGCTATAGGCTATAACAACATAAACACACCTGTCTGAAAGACTTACAAACTTTGCACAATGCAAACGTCAATAATGAAACCGTTATTAAGTCAACTGTTTTCCGACTGTTTAACTCCAGCTCGAGTGGGGGCATGCGGCGGTAACTACTCTGCGCTCTCTGGGGTGGTCTACTCCCCTGACTTCCCTGATAAGTACGGGGCCGGAAGGGTTTGCTACTGGACTGTCCAGGTACGTCTTGGATCTTTACTCATTTACTGTTACGGCCCTCCTACCTCCTCTCTCATATCTCCTCTCTCCTACCTCCTCTCTGCTACCTCCTCTCTCCTACCTCCTCTCTCCTACCTCCTCTCTCCTACCTCCTCTCTGCTACCTCCTCTCTCCTACCTCCTCTCTCCTACCTCCTCTCTCCTCTCTCCTACCTCTCCTCTCTCCTACCTCCTACCTCCTCTCTCCTACCTCCTCTCTCCTACCTCCTCTCTGCTACCTCCTCTCTGCTACCTCCTCTCTCCTACCTCCTCTCTGCTACCTCCTCTCTGCTACCTCCTCTCTCATATCTCCTCTCTGCTACCTCCTCTCTCATATCTCCTCTCTCCTACCTCCTCTCTGCTACCTCCTCTCTGCTACCTCCTCTCTGCTACCTCCTCTCTCCTACCTCCTCTCTGCTACCTCCTCTCTCCTACCTCCTCTCTCCTATCTCCTCTCTCCTACCTCCTCTCTCCTACCTCCTCTCTCCTACCTCCTCTCTGCTACCTCCTCTCTGCTACCTCCTCTCTGCTACCTCCTCTCTCCTACCTCCTCTCTCATATCTCCTCTCTCCTACCTCCTCTCTCATATCTCCTCTCTCCTACCTCCTCTCTGCTACCTCCTCTCTCCTACCTCCTCTCTCATATCTCCTCTCTCCTACCTCCTCTCTGCTACCTCCTCTCTGCTACCTCCTCTCTCCTACCTCCTCTCTGCTACCTCCTCTCTCCTACCTCCTCTCTCATATCTCCTCTCTCCTACCTCCTCTCTGCTACCTCCTCTCTGCTACCTCCTCTCTCCTCACTGCTACCTCTGCTCTCCTACCTCCTCACTGCTACCTCCTCTCTCCTACCTCCTCTCTGCTACTCCTCTCTCCTACCTCCTCTCTCCTACCTCCTCTCTCCTACCCTCCCTCCTCTCTCCTACTCCTCTCTACCTCCCCTCTCCTACCTCCTCTCTCCTACCTCCTCTCTCCTACCCTACCCTCCTCTCCTACCTCCTCTCTCCTACCTCTACCTCTCCTCTCTGCTACCTCCTCTCTCCTACCTCCTCTCTCCTACCTCCTCTCTCCTACCTCTACCTCTCCTCTCTCCTACCTCCTCTCTCCTACCTCCTCTCTCCTACCTCCACCTCTCCTCTCTCCTACCTCCTACCTCTCTCTCCTACCTCCTCTCTCCTACCTCCTCCTCCTCCTCTCTCCTACCTCCTCTCTCCTACCTCCTCCTCCTACCTCCTACCTCCTACCTCCTCTCTCCTACCTCCTCTCTCCTACCTCCTCTCTCCTACCTCCTCTCTCCTACCTCCTCTCTCCTACCTCCTCTCTCCTACCTCTACCTCTCCTCTCTCCTACCTCCTCTCTCCTACCTCCTCTCTCCTACCTCCTCTCTCCTACCTCCTCTCTCCAACCTCCTCTCTCCTACCTCCTCTCTCCTACCTCCTCTCTCCTACCTCCTCTCTCCTACCTCCTCTCTCCTACCTCCTCTCTCCTACCTCCTCTCTCCTCTCTCCTACCTCCTCTCTCCTACCTCCTCTCTCCTACCTCCTCTCTCCTACCTCCTCTCTCCTACCTCCTCTCTCCTACCTCCTCTCTCCTACCTCCTCTCTCCTACCCAATATCCCAGTCCTTTAGTTTGCTGTTCTTTTTTTCTTTCAGTTTCTTGCCTATTGTAAATTATCTTTGGGTTTCAGACAAGCTATATATAACAATATAACTCTGTATTAATAATATATATGGTTTCTATTTGTCTAATTATTATTATTATTAGGTCCCTGGAGCCTCCGTGATCCTGTTTAACTT